>NW_026907236.1:0-58910 GCF_033978795.1 Nerophis ophidion | reverse complement strand
AATGTATGAATATTAAATACATGTTTAGTGTATAAATATTAAATACATGTTTCGTGTGTAAATATTAAATACATGATTAGAGTATTAATATTAAATACATGATTAGTGTATGAAAATTAAATACATGTTTAGTGTATGAATATTAAATACATGTTTAGTGTATTAATATTAAATATATGTTTAGTTTATTAAATTAAATACATGTTTTTGTATTAATATTAAATACATGTTTAGTGTATAAATAATAACTACATGTTTAGTGTATAAATATTAAATACATGTTCAGTGTATTAATATTAAATACATGTTTAGTGTATGAATATTAAATACATGTTTAATGTATGAATATTAAATACATGTGTAGTGTATACATATTAAATACAAGTTTCGTGTATGAATATTAAATACATGTTTAGTGTATAAATATTAAATACATGTTTAGTGTATTAATATTAAATACATGTTTAGTGTATGAAAATTAAATACATGTTTAGTGTATGAATATTAAATACATGTTTAGTGTATTATATTAAATATATGTTTAGTTTATTAAATTAAATACATGTTTTTGTATTAATATTAAATACATGTTTAGTGTATAAATATTAAATACATGTTTAGTGTATGAATATTAAATACATGTTTAGTGTATTAATATTAAATACATGTTTAGTGTATAAATATAAGTGTATGAGAAACCAAACGTATGTAAAAAAAAATAAAAGAAACAAAAAAAAAGGAAAAAGAGAGAGAGAGAGAGAGAGAGAGGACCGGACTTATTAAGAGGGAACGTGCGCCCTCCTGTGGACTCCTGCCGCAACTGCACACATAGAGAAATTCATTATTTCCAAGTGTGCCTTATTTAGAGGATAATAAATACATGTTTACTGTATGAATATTAAATATATGATTAGTATATAATTACATCTATGTTTGGTATATGATTATCAAATACATGTTCAGTGTATTAATATTAAATACATGTTTAGTGTATGAATATTAAATACATGTTTAGTGTATGAATATTAAATACATGTTTAGTGTATGAATATTAAATACATGTTTGGTGTATAAATATTAAATACATGTTTAGTGTATTAGTATTAAATATATGTTTAGTTTATTAAACTTAAATACATGTTTTTGTATTAATATTAAATACATGTTTAGTGTATGAATATTAAATACACGTTTAGTGTATGAATATTAAATACATGTTTAGTTTATGAATATTAAATACATGTTTAGTGGATAAATAATAAATAAATATTTAGTGTATTAATATTAAATACATGTTTAGCGTATGAATATTAAATACATGTTTAGTGTATAAATATTAAATACATGTTTAGTGTATTAATATTAAATATGTGTTTACTTTATTAAAATTCAATACATGATTTTGTATTAATATTAAATACATGTTTAGTGTATAAATATTAAATACAGGTTTAGTGTATTAATATTACATACATGTTAAGTGTATGAATAATAACTACAGGTTTAGTGTATTAATATTAAATACATGTTTAGTGTATAAATAATAACTACATGTTTAGTGTATGAATATTAAATACATGTTTAGTGTATAAATGTTAAATACATGTTTAGTTTATGAATATTAAATACATGTTTAGTGTATTAATATTAAATACATGTTTAGTGTATGAATATTAAATACATGTTTAGTGTATAAATATTAAATACATGTTTAGTGTATTAATATTAAATACATGTTCAGTGTATTAATATTAAATACATGTTTAGTGTATGAATATTAAATACATGTTTAGTGTAGAAATATTAAATACATGTTTACTGTATGAAAATTAAATATATGATAAGTGTATGATTACATATACATTTAGTATATGATTAATGAATACAAAATCAGTGTATTAATATTAAATACATGTTTAGTGTATGAATATTAAATACATGTTTAGTGTATGAATATTAAATACATGTTTAGTGTATAAATATTAAATACATGTTTAGTGTAAGAATATTAAATACATGTTTAGTGTATAAATGTTAAATACATGTTTAGTGTATTAATATTAAATATATGTTTAGTTTATTAAAATTAAATACATGTTTTTGTATTAATATTAAATACATGTTTAGTTTATTAAAATTAAATACATGTTTTTGTATTAATATTAAATACATGTTTAGTGTATTAATATTAAATGCATGTTTAGTGTATGAATGTTAAATACATGTTTAGTGTATGAATATTAAATACATGTTTAGTGTATTAATATTAAATATATGTTTAGTTTATTAAAATTAAATACATGTTTTTGTATTAATATTAAATACATGTTTAGTGTATAAATATTAAATACATGTTTAGTGTATAAATATTAAATACATGTTCAGTGTATTAATATTAAATACATGTTTAGTGTATAAATATAAGTGTATGAGAAACCAAACGTATGTAAAAAAAAATAAAAGAAACAAAAAAAAAGGAAAAAGAGAGAGAGAGAGACAGAGAGGACCGGACTTATTAAGAGGGAACGTGCGCCCTCCTGTGGACTTCTGCCGCAACTGAACACATAAAGAAATTCATTATTTCCAAGTGTGCCTTATTTAGAGGATAATAAATACATGTTTACTGTATGAATATTAAATATATGATTAGTATATAATTACATATATGTTGTGTATATGATTATTTAATACATGTTCAGTGTATTAATATTAAATACATGTTTAGTGTATGAATATTAAATACATGTTTAGTGTATAAATATTAAATACATGTTTAGTGTATGAATATTAAATACATGTTTGGTGTATAAATATTAAATACATGTTTAGTGTATTAATATTAAATATATGTTTAGTTTATTAAACTTAAATACATGTTTTTGTATTAATATTAAATACATGTTTAGTGTATGAATATTAAATACACGTTTAGTGTATGAATATTAAATAAATGTTTAGTTTATGAATATTAAATACATGTTTAGTGGATAAATAATAAATAAATATTTAGTGTATTAATATTAAATACATGTTTAGTGTATGAATATTAAATACATGTTTAGTGTATAAATATTAAATACATGTTTAGTGTATTAATATTAAATAAGTGTTTACTTTATTAAAATTAAATAAATGTTTTTGTATTAATATTAAATACATGTTTAGTGTATAAATATTAAATACAGGTTTAGTGTATTAATATTAAATACATGTTTAGTGTATAAATAATAACTACATGTTTATCCATCCATCCATCCATCATCTTCCGCTTATCCGAGGTCGGGTCGCGGGGGCAACAGCCTAAGCAGGGAAACCCAGACTTCCCTCTCCCCAGCCACTTCGTCTAGCTCTTCCCGGGGGATCCCGAGGCGTTCCCAGGCCAGCCGGGAGACATAGTCTTCCCAACGTGTCCTGGGTCTTCCCCGTGGCCTCCTACCGGTTGGACGTGCCCTAAACACCTCCCTAGGGAGGCGTTCGGGTGGCATCCTGACCAGATGCCCGAACCACCTCATCTGGCTCCTCTCGATGTGAAGGAGCAGCGGCTTTACTTTGAGTTCCTCCCGGATGGCAGAGCTTCTCATGTTTAGTGTATGAATATTAAATACATGTTTAGTGTATAAATGTTAAATACATGTTTAGTTTATGAATATTAAATACATGTTTAGTGTATTAATATTAAATATATATTTAGTTTATTAAAATTAAATACATGTTTTGTATTAATATTAAATACATGTTTAGTGTATAAATATTAAATACATGTTTAGTGTATTAATATTAAATACATGTTTAGTGTATGAATATTAAATACATGTTTAGTGTATGAATATTAAATACATGTTTAGTGTATGAATATTAAATACATGTTTAGTGTATGAATATTAAATACATGTTTAATGTATGAATATTAAATACATGTGTAGTGTATAAATATTAAATACAAGTTTCGTGTATGAATATTAAATACATGTTTAGTGTATAAATATTAAATAAATGTTTAATGTATGAATATTAAATACATGTTCAGTGTATGAATATTAAATACATGTTTAATGTATGAATATTAAATACATGTTTAGTGTATAAATATTAAATACATGTTTCGTGTGTAAATATTGAATACATGTTAAGTGTATGAATATTAAATACATATTTAGTGTATGAATATTAAATACATGATTAGAGTATTAATTTTAAATAGATGATTAGTGTATAAATATTAAATACATGTTTAGTGTATTAATATTAAATACATGTTTAGTGTATTAATATTAAATACATGTTTAGTGTATTAATATTAAATATATGTTTAGTGTATAAATAATAACTAAATGTTTAGTGTATGAATATTAAATACATGTTTAGTGTATAAATATTAAATACATGTTTAGTGTAATAATATTAAATATATGTTTAGTTTATTAAAATTAAATACATGTTTTTGTATTAATATTAAATACTTGTTAAGTGTATGAATCTCAAATACATGTTTAGTGTTTTAATATTAAATTCATGTCTAGTGTATAAATGTTAAATATATGTTTAGTGTATAAATATTAAATATATGTTTAGTTTATTAAAATTAAATACATGTTTTTGTATTAATATTAAATACATGTTTAGTGTATAAATATTAAATACATGTTTAGTGTATTAATATTAAATACATGTTTAGTGTATGAATATTAAATACATGTTTAGTGTATGAATATTAAATACATGTTTAGTGTATGAATATTCAATACATGTTTACTGTATACATATTAAATACATGTTTAGTGTATTAATATTAAATATATGTTTAGTTTATTAAACTTAAATACATGTTTTTGTATTAATATTAAATACATGTTTAGTGTATGAATATTAAATACACGTTTAATGTATGAATATTAAATACTTGTTTAGTTTTTGAATATTAAATACATGTCTAGTGGATGTATAATAAATACATATTTAGTGTATAAATATTAAATACATTTTTAGTGTATAAATATTAAATACATGTTTAGTGTATTAATATTAAATACATTTTTAGTGTATAAATATTAAATACAGGTTTAGTGTATTAATATTAAATACATGTTTAGTGTATGAATAATAACTACATGTTTAGAGTATGAATATTAAATACATGTTTAGTGTATAAATATTGTTTAGTTTATGAATATTAAATACATGTTTAGTGTATTAATATTAAATTTATATTTAGTTTATTAAAATTAAATACATGTTTTTGTATTAATATTAAATACATGTTTAGTGTATAAATTTTAAATACATGTTTAGTTTATAAATATTAAATACATGTTTAGTGTATTAATATTAAATACATGTTTAGTGTATGAATAATAACTACATGTTTAGTGTATGAATAATAACTACATGTTTAGTGTATGAATATTAAATACATGTTTAGTGTATGAATATTAAATACAAGTTTAGTGTGAAAATATTAAATACATGTTTAGTCTATTATTAAATTCCATTTTAGTGTATAATTATTAAATTCATGTTTAGTGTATTAATATTAAATACATGTTTAGTGTATTAATATTAAATATATATTTAGTTTATTAAAATTAAATACATGTTTTTGTATTAATATTAAATACATGTTTAGTGTACAAATATTAAATACATGTTTAGTGTATTAATATTAAATACATGTTTAGTGTATGAATAATAACTACATATTTAGTGTATTAATATTAAATACATGTTTAATGTATAAATATTAAATACACTTTTAGTGTATAAATATTAAATACACGTTTAGTGTAAAAATATTAAATACATGTTTAGTGTATAAATATTAAATACATGTTTAGTGTATAAACAATAACTACATGTTTAGTGTATGAATATTAAATACATGTTTAGTGTATTCATATTAAATGTTTAGTTTATTAAAATTAAATACATGTTTTTGTATTAATATTAAATACATGTTTAGTGTATTAATATTAAATATATGTTTAGTTTATTAAACTTAAATACATGTTTTTGTATTAATATTAAATACATGTTTAGTGTATGAATATTAAATACACGTTTAGTGTATGAATATTAAATACATGTTTAGTTTATGAATATTAAATACATGTCTAGTGGATATATAATAAATACATATTTAGTGTATAAATATTAAATACATGTTTAGTGTATAAATATTAAATACATGTTTAGTGTATTAATATTAAATACAGGTTTAGTGTATAAATATTGTTTAGTTTATGAATATTAAATACATGTTTAGTGTATTAATATTAAATTTATATTTAGTTTATTAAAATTAAATACATGTTTTTGTATTAATATTAAATACATGTTTAGTGTATAAATATTAAATACATGTTTAGTTTATAAATATTAAATACATGTTTAGTGTATTAATATTAAATACATGTTTAGTGTATGAATAATAACTACATGTTTAGTGTATTAATATTAAATACATGTTTAGTGTATGAATAATAACTACATGTTTAGTGTATGAATATTAAATACATGTCTAGTGTATGAATATTAAATACAAGTTTAGTGTGAAAATATTGAATACATGTTTAGTCTATTATTATATTCCATTTTAGTGTATATTTATTAAATACATGTTTAGTGTATTAATATTAAATACACGTTTAGTTTATTAATATTAAATATATATTTAGTTTATTAAAATTAAATACATATTTTTGTATTAATATTAAATACATGTTTAGTGTATAAATATTAAATACATGTTTAGTTTATTAATATTAAATACATGTTTAGTGTATGAATAATAACTACATATTTAGTGTATTAATATTAAATACATGTTTAATGTATAAATATTAAATACACTTTTAGTGTATAAATATTAAATACACGTTTAGTGTAAAAATATTAAATACATGTTTAGTGTATGAATATTAAATACATGTTTAGTGTATAAACAATAACTACATGTTTAGTGTATGAATATTAAATACATGTTTAGTGTATTAATGTTAAATATATGTTTAGTGTATAAATAATAACTAAATGTTTAGTGTATGAATATTAAATACATGTTTAGTGTATAAATATTAAATACATGTTTAGTGTAATAATATTAAATATATGTTTAGTTTATTAAAATTAAATACATGTTTTTGTATTAATATTAAATACTTGTTAAGTGTATGAATCTCAAATACATGTTTAGTGTATTAATATTAAATTCATGTCTAGTGTATAAATGTTAAATATATGTTTAGTGTATAAATATTAAATATATGTTTAGTTTATTAAAATTAAATACATGTTTTTGTATTAATATTAAATATATGTTTAGTGTATAAATATTAAATACATGTTTAGTGTATTAATATTAAATACATGTTTAGTGTATGAATATTAAATACATGTTTAGTGTATGAATATTAAATACATGTTTAGTGTATGAATATTCAATACATGTTTACTGTATACATATTAAATACATGTTTAGTGTATTAATATTAAATATATGTTTAGTTTATTAAACTTAAATACATGTTTTTGTATTAATATTAAATACATGTTTAGTGTATGAATATTAAATACACGTTTAGTGTATGAATATTAAATACATGTTTAGTTTATGAATATTAAATACATGTCTAGTGGATATATAATAAATACATATTTAGTGTATAAATATTAAATACATGTTTAGTGTATAAATATTAAATACATGTTTAGTTTATGAATATTAAATACATGTCTAGTGGATATATAATAAATACATATTTAGTGTATAAATATTAAATACATGTTTAGTGTATTAATATTAAATACATGTTTAGTGTATGAATAATAACTACATGTTTAGAGTATGAATATTAAATACATGTTTAGTGTATAAATATTGTTTAGTTTATGAATATTAAATACATGTTTAGTGTATTAATATTAAATTTATATTTAGTTTATGAAAATTAAATACATGTTTTTGTATTAATATTAAATGCATGTTTAGTGTATAAATATTAAATACATGTTTAGTTTATAAACATTAAATACATGTTTAGTGTATTAATATTAAATACATGTTTAGTGTATGAATAATAACTACATGTTTAGTGTATTAATATTAAATACATGTTTAGTGTATGAATAATAACTACATGTTTAGTGTATGAATATTAAATACATGTTTAGTGTATGAATATTAAATACAAGTTTAGTGTGAAAATATTAAATACATGTTTAGTCTATTATTAAATTCCATTTTAGTGTATAAATATTAAATACATGTTTAGTGTATTAATATTAAATACATGTTTAGTGTATTAATATTAAATACATGTTTAGTGTATTAATATTAAATACATGTTTAGTGTATGAATAATAACTACATATTTAGTGTATTAATATTAAATACATGTTTAATGTATAAATATTAAATACACTTTTAGTGTATAAATATTAAATACACGTTTAGTGTAAAAATATTAAATACATGTTTAGTGTTTAAATATTAAATACATGTTTAGTGTATAAACAATAACTACATGTTTAGTGTATGAAAATTAAATACATGTTTAGTGTATTCATATTAAATGTTTAGTTTATTTAAATTAAATACATGTTTTTGTATTAATATTAAATACATGTTTAGTGTATTAATATTAAAAACATGTTTAGTGTATAAATGTTAAATACATGTTTACTGTATGAATGCTAAATACATGTTTAGTGTATTAATATTAAATATATGTTTAGTGTATTAAAATTAAATACATGTTTTTGTATTAATATTAAATACATGTTTAGTGTATAAATATTAAATACATGTTTAGTGTATTAATATTAAATACATGTTCAGTGTATAAATATAAGTGTATGAGAAACCAAACTTATGTAAAAAAAAAAAAAAAAGAAACAAAAAAAAAGGAAAAAGAGAGAGAGAGAGACGGAGAGGACCGGGCATATTAAGAGGGAACGTGCGCCCTCCTGTGGACTTCTGCCGCAACTGCACACATAAAGAAATTCATTATTTCCAAGTGTGCCTTATTTAGAGGATAATAAATACATGTTTAATGTATGAATATTAAATATATGATTTGTATATAATTACATCTATGTTTGGTATATGATTATTAAATACATGTTCAGTGTATTAATATTAAATACATGTTTAGTGTATGAATATTAAATACATGTTTAGTTTATTAAACTTAAATACATGTTTTTGTATTAATATTAAATACATGTTTAGTGTATAAATATTAAATACATGTTTAGTGTATTAATATTAAATACATGTTTAGTGTATAAATATAAGTGTATGAGAAACCAAACTTATGGAAAAAAAAATAAAAGAAACAAAAAAAAGGAAAAAGAGAGAGAGAGAGAGACGGAGAGGACCGGACTTATTAAGAGGGAACGTGCACCCTCCTGTGGACTTCTGCCGCAACTGCACGCATAAAGAAATTCATTATTTCCAAGTGTGCCTTATTTAGAGGATAATAAATACATGTTTACTGTATGAATATTAAATATATGATTAGTATATGATTACATATACGTTTAGTATATGATTATTAAATACATGTTCAGTGTATTAATATTAAATACATGTTTAGTGTATGAATATTAAATACATGTTTAGTGTATAAATATTAAATACATGTTTAGTGTATGAATATTAAATACATGTTTAGTGTATGAATATTAAATACATGTTTAGTTTATAAATATTAAATACATGTTTAGTGTATGAATATTAAATATATATTTAAATATGAATATTAAATACATGTTTAGTGTATAAATATTAAAGACATGTTTCGTGTACGAATATTAAATACATGTTTAGTGTATAAATATTAAATACATGTTTAGTGTATAAATATTAAATACATGTTTCGTGTATAAATATTAAATACATGTTAAGTGTATGAATATTAAATACATGTTTTTGTATTCATATTAAATACATGTTTAGTGTATGAATATTAAATACACGTTTAGTGTATGAATATTAAATACATGTTTAGTTTATGAATATTAAATACATGTTTAGTGGATAAATAATTAATAAATATTTAGTGTATTAATATTAAATACATGTTTAGCGTATGAATATTAAATACATGTTTAGTGTATAAATATTAAATACATGTTTAGTGTATTAATATTAAATATGTGTTTACTTTATTAAAATTAAATACATGTTTTTGTATTAATATTAAATGCATGTTTAGTGTATAAATATTAAATACAGGTTTAGTGTATTAATATTAAATACATGTTTAGTGTATGAATAATAACTACAGGTTTAGTGTATTAATATTAAATACATGTTTAGTGTATGAATAATAACTACATGTTTAGTGTATGAATATTAAATACATGTTTAGTGTATAAATGTTAAATACATGTTTAGTTTATGAATATTAAATACATGTTTAGTGTATTAATATTAAATACATGTTTAGTGTATGAATATTAAATACATGTTTAGTGTATAAATATTAAATACATGTTTAGTGTATTAATATTAAATACATGTTCAGTGTAATAATATTAAATACATGTTTAGTGTATGAATATTAAATACATGTTTAGTGTAGAAATATTAAATAATTGTTTACTGTATGAAAATTAAATATATGATTAGTGTATAATTACATATACATTTAGTATATGATTATTAAATACAAAATCAGTGTATTAATATTAAATACATGTTTAGTGTATGAATATTAAATACATGTTTAGTGTATGAATATTAAATACATGTTTAGTGTATAAATATTAAATACATGTTTAGTGTAAGAATATTAAATACATGTTTAGTGTATGAATATTAAGTACATGTGTAGTGTATAAATATTAAATACAAGTTTCGTGTATGAATATTAAATACATGTTTAGTGTATAAATATTAAATACATGTTTAATGTATGAATATTAAATACATGTTTAGTGTATGAATATTAAATAAAGTTTTAATGTATGAATATTAAATACATGTTTAGTGTATAAATATTAAATACATGTTTCGTGTGTAAATATTAAATACATGTTAAGTGTATGAATATTAAATACATATTTAGTGTATAAATATTAAATACATGATTAGAGTATTAATATTAAATAGATGATTAGTGTATAAATATTAAATACATGTTTAGTGTATTAATATTAAATACATGATTAGTGTATAAATATTAAAAACATGTTTAGTGTATGAATAATAACTACATGTTTAGTGTATTAATATTAAATACATGTTTAGTGTATTAATATTAAATACATGTTTAGTGTATGAATAATAACTACATGTTTAGTGTATTAATATTAAATACATGTTTAGTGTATAAATATTAAATACACTTTTAGTGTATAAATATTAAATACACGTTTAGTGTAAAAATATTAAATACATGTTTAGTGTATGAATATTAAATACATGTTTAGTGTATTCATATTAAATGTTTAGTTTATTAAAATTAAATACATGTTTTTGTATTTATATTAAATACATGTTTAGTGTATTAAAATTAAATACATGTTTTTGTATTTATATTAAATACATGTTTAGTGTATAAATGTTAAATGCATGTTTAGTGTATGAATAATAACTACATGTTTAGTGTATAAATATTAAATACATGTTCAGTGTATTAATATTAAATACATGTTTAGTGTATGAATATTAAATACATGTTTAATGTATGAATATTAAATACATGTGTAGTGTATACATATTAAATACAAGTTTCGTGTATGAATATTAAATACATGTTTAGTGTATAAATATTAAATACATGTTTAATGTATGAATATTAAATACATGTTTAGTGTATGAATATTAAATACATGTTTAATGTATGAATATTAAATACATGTTTAGTGTATAAATATTAAATACATGTTTCGTGTGTAAATATTAAATACATGATTAGAGTATTAATATTAAATACATGATTAGTGTATAAATATTAAATACATGTTTAGTGTATTAATATTAAATACATGTTTAGTGTATTAATATTAAATACATGTTTAGTGTATGAATAATAACTAAATGTTTAGTGTATGAATATTAAATACATGTTTAGTGTATAAATATTAAATACATATTATGTGTAAGAATAATAACTACATATTTATTGTATGAATATTAAATACATATTTAGTGTATAAATAATAACTACATGTTTAGTGTATGAATATTAAATACATGTTCAGTGTATGAATATTAAATACATGTTTAGTGTATTAATATTAAATAAATGTTTAATTTATAAAAATTAAATACATGTTTTTGTATTAATATTAAATACACGTTTAGTGTATACATATTAAATACATGTTTAGTGTATTAATATTAAATACTTGTTTAGTGTATGAATGTTAAATACATGTTTAGTGTATAAATATTAAATATATGTTTAGTTTATTAAAATTAAATACATGTTTTTGTATTAATATTAAATACATGTTTAGTGTATAAATATTAAATACATGTTTAGTGTATTAATATTAAATACATGTTTAGTGTATAAATGTTAAATACATGTTTAGTGTATTAATATTAAATATATGTTTAGTTTATTAAAATTAAATACATGTTTTTGTATTAATATTAAATACATGTTTAGTGTATTAATATTAAATACATGTTTAGTGTATGAATATTAAATACATGTTTAGTGTATGAATATTAAATACATGTTTAGTGTATGAATATTAAATACATATTTGGTGTATAAATATTAAATACATGTTTAGTGTATTAATATTAAATATATGTTTAGTTTATTAAACTTAAATACATGTTTTTGTATTAATATTAAATACATGTTTAGTGTATGAATATTAAATACACGTGTAGTGTATGAATATTAAATACATGTTTAGTTTATGAATATTAAATACATGTTTAGTGGATATATAATAAATACATATTGAGAGTATTAATATTAAATACACGTTTAGTGTATAAATATTAAATACATGTTTAGTGTATTAATATTAAATACATGTTTAGTGTATAAATAATAACTACATGTTTAGTGTATTAACATTAAATACATGTTTAGTGTATAAATGTTAAATACATGTCTAGTGTATTAATATTAAATATATGTTTAGTTTATTAAAATTGAATACATGTTTTTGTATTAATATTTAATAAAAGTTTACTGTATTAATATTAAATACATGTTTAGTGTATAAATAATAACTACATGTTTAGTGTATAAATATTAAATACATGTTTAGTGTATTAATATTAAATATATGTTTAGTTTATTAAAATTAAAAACATGTTTTTGTATTAATATTAAATACATATTAAGTGTAAGAATAATAACTGCATATTTATTGTATGAATATTAAATACTTGTTTAGTGTATAAATATTTAATACATGTTTACTGTATTAATATTAAATACATATTTAGTGTATATGTAACGATCTGTCACTTACTTTCTGATAGTTTTTCGTGTTTTGTACTTTGTTTCCTGTTCAGTGCTCTTATTTTGTCATACTTCCTGTTTACTCCGCTGAGCACTGTTTTTGTCACACTCGCCGTTGATTGGCGGCGGTCCTCAGCTGCGGTCAATCAACATAGGTCTATTTATGTTTCACTCGAGCACTCCTCAGTGCTCGAAGTTAAACCTATGTTGGGAACATCTCCATGCAAGACTGCTTTCTGTTTATATCTTTTACTTTGATGAAATTAAAATCATCTTACCTGCTTTCTGCGCTCCTGGGTTTTTGCATACTTGAGGTCACACAACGGCAGCCATGCGACACCCCAACAGTAACTTCGAGCCAGAAAATTGTGACCTCGCGAGAATCCCTGTCGGCAATCCTCAGCCGACGTTCTGGACCGCACAATTCCTGGAGGACTTGAAGGCCAGGTTTGTGCGGTCCCAGCCTACAGACGCGGACCCTCTCCCCGCGGCAACGCCACCGGCTTCGGCTCTCCGACCGGCGCGTCCCCCGCCGCCATCTTTCCTCTCGGCTCAACGGCTGGCTACGGCTCTCCGACCAGCACGTCCGCCACTTCCTGCATGCCTCGCGGCTCCCGCGGCAACGCTACCGGCTACGGCTCTCCGACCGGCGCGTCCTCCGCCGCCATCCTTCCTCTCGGCAACGCTGCCGGCTACGGCTCACCGACCGGCGCGCCCGCCTCCTCCTTCACGTCTCGCGGCTCCTGCGGCTCCGTCGCCGACTGCGGCTCTCCGACCGGCACGTCCGCCGCCGCCATCCTTCCCGTCGTCTGCTGAGCTGCTTCTCCCTGCTCCTACGCAGCTTCCAGCGGCTGCTCCCCGGCTGCTCTTTTTGCCAGCTCCCGCTCTCTTTTTTGGTCCGCCGAGAGCTCCAGTGGAGCCCACAGTGAGGTCGCTTTTGTCCTCCTGCTGGGACTTGGCACGGGACGTGTCTTCGTCCCTCCTCCTGGTCCCCTCCCGCCCGTCCCTGGTTTTCGCACCGGGGGACTCCGACGAGCAGGCACGTTTTCCCGCATGTGTGAACGGTGTCTGGCAGCCACCTAGTGGAGGGGGGCCCACTATACACTGCGGTGCAGCCAGGCACACACCGCTGTCATCCCCGCCAGCGTCTCCTTCCACGGAGACATCTACGTCCCTAGCGGGCTTTCGCACAGCTCCAACGCCGGCTCCACGCCGAGCCCCAACGCCGGCTCCACGCCGAGCCCCAACGCCGGCTCCACGCCGAGCCCCAACGCCGGCTCCACGCCGAGCCCCAACGCCGGCTCCACGCCGAGCCCCAACGCCGGCTCCACGCCGAGCCCCAACGCCGGCTCCACGCCGAGCCCCAACGCCGGCTCCACGCCGAGCCCCAACGCCGGCTCCACGCCGAGCCCCAACGCCGGCTCCACGCCGAGCTCCAACGCCGGCACTACGCACGGTTCCAACGCCGCCAAGAGCAGCACCACGCCGGGCTTCGTCACCGCCGGCATCCGCTATTCCTCGGCCAGCATTTGCTGCTCCTCGCCCGGCGTCATCTGCCGCTTTCACGCCGCCGATGACATCTGCAACAGTCACGCCTCCGATGACGTCTGCCGCTTTCACGCCGCCGATGACGTCTGCCGCTTTCACGCCGCCGATGACGTCTTTCACGCCGCCGATGACGTCTGCCGCTTTCACGCCGCCGATGACGTCTGCCGCTTTCACGCCGCCGATGACGTCTGCCGCTTTCACGCCGCCGATGACGTCTGCCGCTTTCACGCCGCCGATGACGTCTGCCGCTTTCACGCCGCCGATGACGTCTGCCGCTTCGACACCGCCGATGACGTCTGCCGCTTCGACGCCGCCGATGACGTCTGCCGCTTCCACGCCGTTGATGACGTCTTCCGCTTCCACGCCGTTGATGTCTGCCGCTTCCACGCCGGCACCAACATCGGCTCCTCAGCCGCCTCCTGCAGAGGTATCTGTTTTGGCTGCAGCCCCCGCCGCTTTGTCTGCTGTCTCCGGGCCTGCTTCAGCGCGCCCGCCTCCACGTCAGCCGCGGATGTGGCCGTGCCCTGGGCGTCCTCCTCGCGGGATGCACTCGTCTCTTTTTCGGCCAATGATGTGGCTGTTCCGTGGCCGCCCGCCCCGCCAGTTCCAGCGGCGCTCTACGCGCCGTCGCCACCTGACTTTCCCTCGCTGGCTGCGGGGACACGAGGTTTGGCGACCTTCCACCAAATCCTCCTTCCATCCTCCCTTACTTTGTGGACATTTTTTTCCATTTTTCTTTTCCAGGGAACATCTGGTATCTGTTCCTTGAGGGGGAGGTCCTGTAACGATCTGTCACTTACTTTCTGATAGTTTTTCGTGTTTTGTACTTTGTTTCCTGTTCAGTGCTCTTATTTTGTCATACTTCCTGTTTACTCCGCTGAGCACTGTTTTTGTCACACTCGCCGTTGATTGGCGGCGGTCCTCAGCTGCGGTCAATCAACATAGGTCTATTTATGTTTCACTCGAGCACTCCTCAGTGCTCGAAGTTAAACCTATGTTGGGAACATCTCCATGCAAGACTGCTTTCTGTTTATATCTTTTACTTTGATGAAATTAAAATCATCTTACCTGCTTTCTGCGCTCCTGGATTTTTGCATACTTGAGGTCACACAACTGCAGCCATGCGACACCCCAACAGTATAAATAATAACTACATGTTTAGTGTATGAATATTAAATACATGTTCAGTGTATAAATATTAAATACATGTTTAGTGTATTAATATTAAATAAATATTTAGTTTATTAAAATTAAATACATGTTTTTGTATTAATATTAAATACATGTTTAGTGTATAAATATTAAATACATGTTTAGTGTATTAATATTAAATACATGTTTAGTGTATTAATGTTAAATACATGTTTAGTGTATAAATATTAAATATATGTTTAGTTTATTAAATTTAAATACAAGTTTTTGTAATAATATTAAATACATGTTTAGTGTATAAAAATTAAATACATGTTGAGTGTATTAATATTAAATACATGTTTAGTGTATGAATATTAAATACATGTTTAGTGTATGAATATTAAATACATGTTTAGTGTATGAATATTAAATACATGTTTGTGTATAAATATTAAATACATGTTTAGTGTATTAATATTAAATATATGTTTAGTGTATTAATATTAAATACATGTTTAGTGTATAAATGTTAAATACATGTTTAGTGTATGAATATTAAATACAAGTTTAGTGTGAAAATATTAAATACATGTTTAGTCTATTATTAAATTTCATTTTAGTGTATAATTATTAAATACATGTTTAGTGTATTAATATTAAATACATGTTTAGTGTATTAATATTAAATATATATTTAGTTTATTAATATTAAATACATGTTTAGTGGATATATAATAAATACATATTTAGTGTATTAATATTAAATACATGTTTAGTGTATAAATATTAAATACATGTTTAGTGTATGAATAATAACTACATGTTTAGTGTATTAATATTAAACACATGTTTAGTGTATGAATATTAAATACACTTTTACTGTATGAATATTAAATACACGTTTAGTGTAAAAATATTAAATACATGTTTAGTGTATTAATATTAAATATATATTTAGTTTATTAAAATTAAATACATGTTTTTTTGTATTAATATTAAATACATGTTTAGTGTATAAATATTTAATACATGTTTACTGTATCAATATTAAATACATGTTTAGTGTATGAATAATAACTACATGTTTAGTGTATGAATATTAAATACATGTTTAGTGTATAAATATTAAATACATGTTTAGTGTATTAATATTAAATATATGTTTAGTTTATTAAAAATTAAATACATGTTTTTGTATTAATATTAAATACATGTTGAGTGTATAAATATTACATACATGTTTAGTGTATTAATATCAAATACATTTTTACTGTATAAATGTTAAATACATGTTTAATGTATGAATATTAAATATATGTTTAGTTTATTAAAATTAAATACATGTTTTTGTATTAATATTAAATACATGTTTAGTGTATTAATATTAAAAACATGTTTAGCGTATAAATGTTAAATACATGTTTAGTATATTAATATTAAATATATGTTTAGTTTATTAAAATTAAATACATGTTTTTGTATTAATATTAAATACATGTTTAGTGTATGAATAATAACTACATGTTTAGTGTATAAATATTAAATACATGTTTAGTGTATTAATATTAAATATATGTTTAGTTTATTAAAATTAAATACATGTTTTTGTATTAATATTAAATACATATTAAGTGTAAGAATAATAACTACATGTTTGATGTATGAATATTAAATACATGTTTAGTGTATACATATTTAATACATGTTTACTGTATTAATATTAAATACACATTTAGTGTGAAAATAATAACTACATGTTTAGTGTATGAATATTAAATACATGTTCAGTGTATAAATATTAAATACATGTTTAGTGTATTAATATTAAATAAATGTTTAGTTTATTAAAATTAAATACATGTTTTTGTATTAATATTAAATACATGTTTAGTGTATAAATATTAAATACATGTTTAGTGTATTAATATTAAATACATGTTTAGTGTATAAATGTTAAATACATGTTTAGTGTATAAATATTAAATACATGTTTAGTGTATGAATATTCAATACATGTTTACTGTATTAATATTAAAAACATGTTTAGTGTATTAATATTAAATATATGTTTAGTTTATTAAACTTAAATACATGATTTTGTATTAATATTAAATACATGTTTAGTGTATGAATATTAAATACACGTTTAGTGTATGAATATTAAATACATGTTTAGTTTATGAATATTAAATACATGTTTAGTGTATATAAAATGAATACATATTTAGTGTATTAATATTAAATACATGTTTAGTGTATAAATATTAAATGCATGTTTAGTGTATTAATATTAAATACATGTTTAGTGTATAAATAATAACTACATGTTTAGTGTATGAATATTAATTACAAGTTTAGTGTATAAATGTTAAATACATGTTTAGTTTATGAATATTAAATACATGTTTAGTGTATTAATATTAAATATATATTTAGTTTATTAAAATTAAATACATGTTTTTGTATTAATATTAAATACATGTTTAGTGTATTAATATTAAATACATGTTTAGTGTATAAATAATAACTACATGTTTAGTGTATGAATATTAAATACATGTTTAGTGTATAAATGTTAAATACATGTTTAGTTTATGAATATTAAATACATGTTTAGTGTATTAATATTAAATATGTATTTAGTTTATTACAATTAAATACATGTTTTTGTATCAATATTAAATACGTGTTTAGTGTATTAATATTAAATACATGTTTAGTGTATGAATATTTAATACATGTTTAGTGTAAAAATATTAAATACATGTTTAGTGTATGAATATTAAATACATGTTTAGTGTATGAATGATAAATACAAGTTTAGTGTGAAAATATTAAATACATGTTTAGTCTATTATTAAATTCCATTTTAGTGTATAATTATTAAATACATGTTTAGTGTATTAATATTAAATACATGTTTAGTGTATTAATATTAAATACATATTTAGTTTATGAATATTAAATACATGTTTAGTGGATGTATAATAAATACATATTTAGTGTATTAATATTAAATACATGTTTAGTGTATAAATATTAAATACATGTTTAGTGTATGAATAATAACTACATGTTTAGTGTATTAATATTAAACACATGTTTAGTGTATGAATATTAAATACACTTTTAGTGTATGAATATTAAATACATGTTTAGTGTAAAACTATTAAATACATGTTTAGTGTATTAATATTAAATATATATTTAGTTTTTTAAAATTAAATACATGTTTAGTGTATAAATATTTAATACATGTTTACTGTATTAATATTAAATACATGTTTAGTGTATAAATAATAACTACATGTTTAGTGTATGAATACTAAATACATGTTTAGTGTATAAATATTAAATACATGTTTAGTGTATTAATATTAAATATATGTTTAGTTTATTAAAATTAAATACATGTTTTTGTATTAATATTAAATACATATTAAGTGTAAGAATAATAACTACATCTTTATTGAATGAATATTAAATACATGTTTAGTGTATAAATATTTAATACATGTTTACTGTATTAATATTAAATACATGTTTAGTGTATGAATAATAACTACATGTTTAGTGTATGAATATTAAATACATGTTTAGTGTATAAATATTAAATACATGTTTAGTGTATTAATATTAAATATATGTTTAGTTTATTAAAAATTAAATACATGTTTTTGTATTAATATTAAATACATGTTTAGTGTGTAAATATTAAATACATGTTTAGTGTATTAATATCAAATACATTTTTACTGTATAAATGTTAAATACATGTTTAATGTATAAATATTAAATATATGTTTAGTTTATTAAAATTAAATACATGTTTTTGTATTAATATTAAATACATGTTTAGTGTATTAATATTAAAAACATGTTTAGTGTATAAATGTTAAATACATGTTTAGTGTATTAATATTAAATATATGTTTAGTTTATTAAAATTAAATACATGTTTTTGTATTAATATTTAATACAAGTTTACTGTATTAATATTAAATACATGTTTAGTGTATAAATAATAACTACATGTTTAGTGTATGAATATTAAATACATGTTTAGTGTATAAATATTAAATACATGTTTAGTGTATTAATATTAAATATATGTTTAGTTTATTAAAATTAAATACATGTTTTTGTATTAATATTAAATACATATTAAGTGTAAGAATAATAACTACATGTTTATTGTATGAATATTAAATACATGTTTAGTGTATACATATTTAATACATGTTTACTGTATTAATATTAAATACATATGTAGTGTATAAATAATAACTACATGTTTGGTGTGTGAATATTAAATACATGTTCAGTGTATTAATATTAAATACATGTTTAGTGTATTAATATTAAATAAATGTTTAGTTTATTAAAATTAAATACATGTTTTTGTATTAATATTAAATACATGTTTAATGTATAAATATTAAATACATGTTTAGTGTATTAATATTAAATACATGTTTAGTGTATAAATGTTAAATACATGTTTAGTGTATAAATATTAAATACATGTTTAGTGTATGAATATTCAATACATGTTTACTGTATAAATATTAAAAACATGTTTTGTGTATTAATATTAAATATATGTTTAGTTTATTAAACTTAAATACATGATGTTGTATTAATATTAAATACATGTTTAGTGTATGAATATTAAATACACGTTTAGTGTATGAATATTAAATAAATGTTTAGTGTATATAAAATAAATACATATTTAGTGTATTAATATTAAATACATGTTTAGTGTATAAATATTAAATGCATGTTTAGTGTATTAATATTAAATACATGTTTAGTGTATAAATAATAACTACATGTTTAGTGTATGAATATTAAATACATGTTTAGTGTATAAATCTTAAATACATGTTTAGTTTATGAATATTAAATACATGTTTAGTGTATTAATATTAAATATATATTTAGTTTATTAAAATTAAATACATGTTTTTGTATTAATATTAAATACATGTTTAGTGTATTAATATTAAATACATGGTTACTGTATTAATATTAAATACATGTTTAGTGTATTAATAATAACTACGTGTTTAGTGTATGAATATTAAATACATGTTTAGTGTATGAATATTAAATACATGTTTAGTGTATTAATATTAAAAACATGTTTAGTGTATGAATGTTAAATACATGTTTAGTGTATTAATATTAAATATATGTTTAGTTTATTAAAATTAAATACATGTTTTTGTATTAATATTCAATACATATTAAGTGTAAAAATAATAACTACATGTTTATTGTATGAATATTAAATACATGTTTAGTGTATAAATATTTAATACATGTTTACTGTATTAATATTAAATACATATTTAGTGTATAAATAATAACTACATGTTTAGTGTATGAATATTAAATACATGTTCAGTGTATAAATATTAAATACATGTTTAGTGTATTAATATTAAATAAATGTTTAGTTTATTAAAATTAAATACATGTTTTTGTATTAATATTAAATACATGTTTAATGTATGAATATTAAATACATGTTTAGTGTATTAATATTAAATACATGTTTAGTGTATAAATATTAAATACATGTTTAGTGTATGAATATTCAATACATGTTTACTGTAAGAATATTAAAAACATGTTTAGTGTATTAATATTAAATATATGTTTAGTATATTAAACTTAAATACATGATGATGTATTAATATTAAATACATGTTTAGTGTATGAATATTAAATACACGTTTAGTGTATGAATATTAAATACATATTTAATTTATGAATATTAAATACATGTTTAGTGTATATAAAATAAATACATATTTAGTGTATTAATATTAAATACATGTTTAGTGTATACATATTAAATGCATGTTTAGTGTATTAATATTAAATACATGTTTAGTGTATAAATAATAACTACATGTTTAGTGTATGAATATTAAATACATGTTTAGTGTATAAATGTTAAATACATGTTTAGTTTATGAATATTAAATACATGTTTAGTGTATTAATATTAAATATATATTTAGTTTATTAAAATTAAATACATGTTTTTGTATTAATATTAAATACATGTTTAGTGTATTAATATTAAATACATGTTTAGGGTATAAATATTAAATACATGTTTAGTGTATTAATATTAAATACATGTTTAGTGTATGAATATTAAATACATGTTTAGTGTATAAATATTAAATACATGTTTACTGTATTAATATTAAATAAATTTTTACTGTATAAATGTTAAATACATGTTTAATGTATAAATATTAAATATATGTTCAGTTTATTAAAATTAAATACATGTTTTTGTATTAATATTAAATACATGTTTAGTGTATTAATATTAAAAACATGTTTAGTGTATGAATGTTAAATACATGTTTAGTGTATTAATATTAAATATATGTTTAGTTTATTAAAATTAAATACATGTTTTTGTATTAATATTTAATACAAGTTTACTGTATTAATATTAAATACATGTTTAGTGTATAAATAATAACTACATGTTTAGTGTATGAATATTAAATACATGTTTAGTGTATAAATATTAAATACATGTTTAGTGTATTAATATTAAATATATGTTTAGTTTATTAAAATTAAATACGTGTTTTTGTATTAATATTAAATACATATTAAGTGTAAGAATAATAACTACATGTTTATTGTATGAATATTAAATACATGTTTAGTGTATAAATATTTAATACATGTTTACTGTATTAATATTAAATACATATTTAGTGTATAGATAATAACTACATGTTTAGTGTATGAATATTAAATACATGTTTAGTGTATTAATATTAAATAAATGTTTAGTTTATTAAAATTAAATACATGTTTTTGTATTAATATTAAATACATGTTTAATGTATGAATATTAAATACATGTTTAGTGTATTAATATTAAATACATGTTTAGTGTATGAATATTAAATACATGTTTAGTGTATGAATATTCAATACATGTTTACTGTATGAATATTAAAAACATGTTTAGTGTATTAATATTAAATATATGTTTAGTTTATTAAACTTAAATACATGATGATGTATTAATATTAAATACGTGTTTAGTATATGAATATTAAATACACATTTAGTGTATGAATATTAAATACATGTTTAATTTATGAATATTAAATACATGTTTAGTGTATATAAAATAAATACATATTTAGTGTATTAATATTAAATACATGTTTAGTGTATAAATATTAAATGCATGTTTAGTGTATTAATATTAAATACATGTTTAGTGTATAAATAATAACTACATGTTTAGTGTATGACTATTAAATACATGTTTAGTGTATAAATGTTAAATACATGTTTAGTTTATGAATATTAAATACATGTTTAGTGTATTAATATTAAATATATATTTAGTTTATTAAAATTAAATACATGTTTTTGTATTAATATTAAATACATGTTTAGTGTATTAATATTAAATACATGTTTAGTGTATAAATATTAAATACATGTTTAGCGTATTAATATTAAATACATGTTTAGTGTATGAATATTAAATACATGTTTAGTGTATAAATATTAAATACATGTTTAGTGTATTAATATTAAATATATGTTTAGTTTATTAAAATTAAATAGATGTTTTTGTATAAATATTAAATACATGTTTAGTGTATGAATATTAAATACATGTTTAGTGTAAAAATATTAAATACATGTTTAGTGTATGAATATTAAATACATGTTTAATGTATGAATATTAAATACATGTTTAGTGTATAAATATTAAATACATGTTTCTTGTACGAATATTAAATACATGTTTAGTGTATAAATATTAAATACATGTTTAATGTATGAATATTAAAAACATGTTTAGTGTATGAATATTAAATACATTTTTAGTGTATAAATATTAAATACATGTTTCGTGTATAACTATTAAATACATGTTTAGTGTATAAAT
This sequence comes from Nerophis ophidion, assembly GCF_033978795.1. Classification (NCBI taxonomy): domain Eukaryota; kingdom Metazoa; phylum Chordata; class Actinopteri; order Syngnathiformes; family Syngnathidae; genus Nerophis; species Nerophis ophidion. Next base: position 34,829 of record NW_026907236.1, on the reverse strand, counting down.
ATTAAATACATGTTTAGTGTAATAATATTAAATATGTATTTAGTTTATTAAAATAAAATACATGTTTTTGTATTAATATTAAATACATGTTTAGTGTATAAATATTAAATACATGTTTAGTGTATGAATATTAAATACATGTTTTGTGTAATATTAAATATATGTTTAGTGTATGAATATTCAATACATGTTCACTGTATAAATATTAAATACATGTTTAGTGTATTAATAGTATATATATGTTTAGTTTATTTAACTTAAATACATGTTTTGTATTAATATTAAATACATGTTTAGTTTATGAATATTAAATACATGTTTAGTGGATATATAATAAATACATATTTAGTGTATTAATATTAAATACATGTTTAGTGTATAAATATTAAATACATGTTTAGTGTATTAATATTAAATACATGTTTAGTGTATAAATAATAACTACATGTTTAGTGTATGAATATTAAATACATGTTTAGTGTATGAATATTAAATACATGTTTAGTGTATTAATATTAAATATATGTTTAGTTTATTAAAATTAAATACATGTTTTTGTATTAATATTAAATACATATTAAGTGTAAGAATAATAACTACATGTTTATTGTATGAATATTAAATACATGTTTAGTGTATACATATTTAATACATGTTTACTGTATTAATATTAAATACATATGTAGTGTATAAATAATAACTACATGTTTGGTGTGTGAATATTAAATACATGTTCAGTGTATTAATATTAAATACATGTTTAGTGTATTAATATTAAATAAATGTTTAGTTTATTAAAATTAAATACATGTTTTTGTATTAATATTAAATACATGTTTAATGTATAAATATTAAATACATGTTTAGTGTATTAATATTAAATACATGTTTAGTGTATAAATGTTAAATACATGTTTAGTGTATAAATATTAAATACATGTTTAGTGTATGAATATTCAATACATGTTTACTGTATAAATATTAAAAACATGTTTTGTGTATTAAAATTAAATATATGTTTAGTTTATTAAACTTAAATACATGATGTTGTATTAATATTAAATACATGTTTAGTGTATGAATATTAAATACACGTTTAGTGTATGAATATTAAATAAATGTTTAGTGTATATAAAATAAATACATATTTAGTGTATTAATATTAAATACATGTTTAGTGTATAAATATTAAATGCATGTTTAGTGTATTAATATTAAATACATGTTTAGTGTATAAATAATAACTACATGTTTAGTGTATGAATATTAAATACATGTTTAGTGTATAAATCTTAAATACATGTTTAGTTTATGAATATTAAATACATGTTTAGTGTATTAATATTAAATATATATTTAGTTTATTAAAATTAAATACATGTTTTTGTATTAATATTAAATACATGTTTAGTGTATTAATATTAAATACATGGTTACTGTATTAATATTAAATACATGTTTAGTGTATTAATAATAACTACGTGTTTAGTGTATGAATATTAAATACATGTTTAGTGTATGAATATTAAATACATGTTTAGTGTATTAATATTAAAAACATGTTTAGTGTATGAATGTTAAATACATGTTTAGTGTATTAATATTAAATATATGTTTAGTTTATTAAAATTAAATACATGTTTTTGTATTAATGTTAAATACATATTAAGTGTAAGAATAATAACTACATGTTTATTGTATGAATATTAAATACATGTTTAGTGTATAAATATTTAATACATGTTTACTGTATTAATATTAAATACATATTTAGTGTATAAATAATAACTACATGTTTAGTGTATGAATATTAAATACATGTTCAGTGTATAAATATTAAATACATGTTTAGTGTATTAATATTAAATAAATGTTTAGTTTATTAAAATTAAATACATGTTTTTGTATTAATATTAAATACATGTTTAATGTATGAATATTAAATACATGTTTAGTGTATTAATATTAAATACATGTTTAGTGTATAAATATTAAATACATGTTTAGTGTATGAATATTCAATACATGTTTACTGTATGAATATTAAAAACATGTTTAGTGTATTAATATTAAATATATGTTTAGTATATTAAACTTAAATACATGATGATGTATTAATATTAAATACATGTTTAGTGTATGAATATTAAATACACGTTTAGTGTATGAATATTAAATACATATTTAATTTATGAATATTAAATACCTTGTTTAGTGTATATAAAATAAATACATATTTAGTGTATTAATATTAAATACATGTTTAGTGTATACATATTAAATGCATGTTTAGTGTATTAATATTAAATACATGTTTAGTGTATAAATAATAACTACATGTTTAGTGTATGAATATTAAATACATGTTTAGTGTATAAATGTTAAATACATGTTTAGTTTATGAATATTAAATACATGTTTAGTGTATTAATATTAAATATATATTTAGTTTATTAAAATTAAATACATGTTTTTGTATTAATATTAAATACATGTTTAGTGTATTAATATTAAATACATGTTTAGGGTATAAATATTAAATACATGTTTAGTGTATTAATATTAAATACATGTTTAGTGTATGAATATTAAATACATGTTTAGTGTATAAATATTAAATACATGTTTACTGTATTAATATTAAATAAATTTTTACTGTATAAATGTTAAATACATGTTTAATGTATAAATATTAAATATATGTTCAGTTTATTAAAATTAAATACATGTTTTTGTATTAATATTAAATACATGTTTAGTGTATTAATATTAAAAACATGTTTAGTGTATGAATGTTAAATACATGTTTAGTGTATTAATATTAAATATATGTTTAGTTTATTAAAATTAAATACATGTTTTTGTATTAATATTTAATACAAGTTTACTGTATTAATATTAAATACATGTTTAGTGTATAAATAATAACTACATGTTTAGTGTATGAATATTAAATACATGTTTAGTGTATAAATATTAAATACATGTTTAGTGTATTAATATTAAATATATGTTTAGTTTATTAAAATTAAATACGTGTTTTTGTATTAATATTAAATACATATTAAGTGTAAGAATAATAACTACATGTTTATTGTATGAATATTAAATACATGTTTAATGTATAAATATTTAATACATGTTTACTGTATTAATATTAAATACATATTTAGTGTATAGATAATAACTACATGTTTAGTGTATGAATATTAAATACATGTTTAGTGTATTAATATTAAATAAATGTTTAGTTTATTAAAATTAAATACATGTTTTTGTATTAATATTAAATACATGTTTAATGTATGAATATTAAATACATGTTTAGTGTATTAATATTAAATACATGTTTAGTGTATGAATATTAAATACATGTTTAGTGTATGAATATTCAATACATGTTTACTGTATGAATATTAAAAACATGTTTAGTGTATTAATATTAAATATATGTTTAGTTTATTAAACTTAAATACATGATGATGTATTAATATTAAATACGTGTTTAGTGTATGAATATTAAATACACATTTAGTGTATGAATATTAAATACATGTTTAATTTATGAATATTAAATACATGTTTAGTGTATATAAAATAAATACATATTTAGTGTATTAATATTAAATACATGTTTAGTGTATAAATATTAAATGCATGTTTAGTGTATTAATATTAAATACATGTTTAGTGTATAAATAATAACTACATGTTTAGTGTATGACTATTAAATACATGTTTAGTGTATAAATGTTAAATACATGTTTAGTTTATGAATATTAAATACATGTTTAGTGTATTAATATTAAATATATATTTAGTTTATTAAAATTAAATACATGTTTTTGTATTAATATTAAATACATGTTTAGTGTATTAATATTAAATACATGTTTAGTGTATAAATATTAAATACATGTTTAGCGTATTAATATTAAATACATGTTTAGTGTATGAATATTAAATACATGTTTAGTGTATAAATATTAAATACATGTTTCTTGTACGAATATTAAATACATGTTTAGTGTATAAATATTAAATACATGTTTAATGTATGAATATTAAAAACATGTTTAGTGTATGAATATTAAATACATTTTTAGTGTATAAATATTAAATACATGTTTCGTGTATGACTATTAAATACATGTTTAGTGTATAAATGTTAAATACATGTTTAGTTTATGAATATTAAATACATGTTTAGTGTATTAATATTAAATATATATTTAGTTTATTAAAATTAAATACATGTTTTTGTATTAATATTAAATACATGTTTAGTGTATTAATATTAAATACATGTTTAGTGTATAAATATTAAATACATGTTTAGTGTATGAATATTAAATACATGTTTAATGTATGAATATTAAATACATGTTTAGTGTATAAATATTAAATACATGTTTCTTGTACGAATATTAAATACATGTTTAGTGTATAAATATTAAATACATGTTTAATGTATGAATATTAAAAACATGTTTAGTGTATGAATATTAAATACATTTTTAGTGTATAAATATTAAATACATGTTTCGTGTATAACTATTAAATACATGTTTAGTGTATAAATATTAAATACATGTTTAGTGTAATAATATTAAATATGTATTTAGTTTATTAAAATAAAATACATGTTTTTGTATTAATATTAAATACATGTTTAGTGTATAAATATTAAATACATGTTTAGTGTATGAATATTAAATACATGTTTTGTGTAATATTAAATATATGTTTAGTGTATGAATATTCAATACATGTTTACTGTATAAATATTAAATACATGTTTAGTGTATTAATAGTATATATATGTTTAGTTTATTTAACTTAAATATATGTTTTGTATTAATATTAAATACATGTTTAGTTTATGAATATTAAATACATGTTTAGTGGATATATAATAAATACATATTTAGTGTATTAATATTAAATACATGTTTAGTGTATAAATATTAAATACATGTTTAGTGTATTAATATTAAATACATGTTTAGTGTATAAATAATAACTACATGTTTAGTGTATGAATATTAAATACATGTTTAGTGTATAAATATTAAATACATGTTTAGTGTATTAATATTAAATATATGTTTAGTTTATTAAAATTAAATACATGTTTTTGTATTAATATTAAATACATATTAAGTGTAAGAATAATAACTACATGTTTATTGTATGAATATTAAATACATGTTTAGTGTATACATATTTAATACATGTTTACTGTATTAATATTAAATACATATGTAGTGTATAAATAATAACTACATGTTTGGTGTGTGAATATTAAATACATGTTCAGTGTATTAATATTAAATACATGTTTAGTGTATTAATATTAAATAAATGTTTAGTTTATTAAAATTAAATACATGTTTTTGTATTAATATTAAATACATGTTTAATGTATAAATATTAAATACATGTTTAGTGTATTAATATTAAATACATGTTTAGTGTATAAATGTTAAATACATGTTTAGTGTATAAATATTAAATACATGTTTAGTGTATGAATATTCAATACATGTTTACTGTATAAATATTAAAAACATGTTTTGTGTATTAATATTAAATATATGTTTAGTTTATTAAACTTAAATACATGATGTTGTATTAATATTAAATACATGTTTAGTGTATGAATATTAAATACACGTTTAGTGTATGAATATTAAATAAATGTTTAGTGTATATAAAATAAATACATATTTAGTGTATTAATATTAAATACATGTTTAGTGTATAAATATTAAATGCATGTTTAGTGTATTAATATTAAATACATGTTTAGTGTATAAATAATAACTACATGTTTAGTGTATGAATATTAAATACATGTTTAGTGTATAAATCTTAAATACATGTTTAGTTTATGAATATTAAATACATGTTTAGTGTATTAATATTAAATATATATTTAGTTTATTAAAATTAAATACATGTTTTTGTATTAATATTAAATACATGTTTAGTGTATTAATATTAAATACATGGTTACTGTATTAATATTAAATACATGTTTAGTGTATTAATAATAACTACGTGTTTAGTGTATGAATATTAAATACATGTTTAGTGTATGAATATTAAATACATGTTTAGTGTATTAATATTAAAAACATGTTTAGTGTATGAATGTTAAATACATGTTTAGTGTATTAATATTAAATATATGTTTAGTTTATTAAAATTAAATACATGTTTTTGTATTAATATTAAATACATATTAAGTGTAAGAATAATAACTACATGTTTATTGTATGAATATTAAATACATGTTTAGTGTATAAATATTTAATACATGTTTACTGTATTAATATTAAATACATATTTAGTGTATAAATAATAACTACATGTTTAGTGTATGAATATTAAATACATGTTCAGTGTATAAATATTAAATACATGTTTAGTGTATTAATATTAAATAAATGTTTAGTTTATTAAAATTAAATACATGTTTTTGTATTAATATTGAATACATGTTTAATGTATGAATATTAAATACATGTTTAGTGTATTAATATTAAATACATGTTTAGTGTATAAATATTAAATACATGTTTAGTGTATGAATATTCAATACATGTTTACTGTATGAATATTAAAAACATGTTTAGTGTATTAATATTAAATATATGTTTAGTATATTAAACTTAAATACATGATGATGTATTAATATTAAATACATGTTTAGTGTATGAATATTAAATACACGTTTAGTGTATGAATATTAAATACATATTTAATTTATGAATATTAAATACATGTTTAGTGTATATAAAATAAATACATATTTAGTGTATTAATATTAAATACATGTTTAGTGTATACATATTAAATGCATGTTTAGTGTATTAATATTAAATACATGTTTAGTGTATAAATAATAACTACATGTTTAGTGTATGAATATTAAATACATGTTTAGTGTATAAATGTTAAATACATGTTTAGTTTATGAATATTAAATACATGTTTAGTGTATTAATATTAAATATATATTTAGTTTATTAAAATTAAATACATGTTTTTGTATTAATATTAAATACATGTTTAGTGTATTAATATTAAATACATGTTTAGGGTATAAATATTAAATACATGTTTAGTGTATTAATATTAAATACATGTTTAGTGTTTGAATATTAAATACATGTTTAGTGTATAAATATTAAATACATGTTTACTGTATTAATATTAAATAAATTTTTACTGTATAAATGTTAAATACATGTTTAATGTATAAATATTAAATATATGTTCAGTTTATTAAAATTAAATACATGTTTTTGTATTAATATTAAATACATGTTTAGTGTATTAATATTAAAAACATGTTTAGTGTATGAATGTTAAATACATGTTTAGTGTATTAATATTAAATATATGTTTAGTTTATTAAAATTAAATACATGTTTTTGTATTAATATTTAATACAAGTTTACTGTATTAATATTAAATACATGTTTAGTGTATAAATAATAACTACATGTTTAGTGTATGAATATTAAATACATGTTTAGTGTATAAATATTAAATACATGTTTAGTGTATTAATATTAAATATATGTTTAGTTTATTAAAATTAAATACGTGTTTTTGTATTAATATTAAATACATATTAAGTGTAAGAATAATAACTACATGTTTATTGTATGAATATTAAATACATGTTTAGTGTATAAATATTTAATACATGTTTACTGTATTAATATTAAATACATATTTAGTGTATAGATAATAACTACATGTTTAGTGTATGAATATTAAATACATGTTTAGTGTATTAATATTAAATAAATGTTTAGTTTATTAAAATTAAATACATGTTTTTGTATTAATATTAAATACATGTTTAATGTATGAATATTAAATACATGTTTAGTGTATTAATATTAAATACATGTTTAGTGTATGAATATTAAATACATGTTTAGTGTATGAATATTCAATACATGTTTACTGTATGAATATTAAAAACATGTTTAGTGTATTAATATTAAATATATGTTTAGTTTATTGAACTTAAATACATGATGATGTATTAATATTAAATACGTGTTTAGTGTATGAATATTAAATACACATTTAGTGTATGAATATTAAATACATGTTTAATTTATGAATATTAAATACATGTTTAGTGTATATGAAATAAATACATATTTAGTGTATTAATATTAAATACATGTTTAGTGTATAAATATTAAATGCATGTTTAGTGTATTAATATTAAATACATGTTTAGTGTATAAATAATAACTACATGTTTAGTGTATGACTATTAAATACATGTTTAGTGTATAAATGTTAAATACATGTTTAGTTTATGAATATTAAATACATGTTTAGTGTATTAATATTAAATATATATTTAGTTTATTAAAATTAAATACATGTTTTTGTATTAATATTAAATACATGTTTAGTGTATTAATATTAAATACATGTTTAGTGTATAAATATTAAATACATGTTTAGCGTATTAATATTAAATACATGTTTAGTGTATGAATATTAAATACATGTTTAGTGTATAAATATTAAATACATGTTTAGTGTATTAATATTAAATATATGTTTAGTTTATTAAAATTAAATAGATGTTTTTGTATAAATATTAAATACATGTTTAGTGTATGAATATTAAATACATGTTTAGTGTATAAATATTAAATACATGTTTAGTGTATGAATATTAAATACATGTTTAATGTATGAATATTAAATACATGTTTAGTGTATAAATATTAAATACATGTTTCTTGTACGAATATTAAATACATGTTTAGTGTATAAATATTAAATACATGTTTAATGTATGAATATTAAAAACATGTTTAGTGTATGAATATTAAATACATTTTTAGTGTATAAATATTAAATACATGTTTCGTGTATAACTATTAAATACATGTTTAGTGTATAAATATTAAATACATGTTTAGTGTAATAATATTAAATATGTATTTAGTTTATTAAAATAAAATACATGTTTTTGTATTAATATTAAATACATGTTTAGTGTATAAATATTAAATACATGTTTAGTGTATGAATATTAAATACATGTTTTGTGTAATATTAAATATATGTTTAGTGTATGAATATTCAATACATGTTTACTGTATAAATATTAAATACATGTTTAGTGTATTAATAGTATATATATGTTTAGTTTATTTAACTTAAATACATGTTTTGTATTAATATTAAATACATGTTTAGTTTATGAATATTAAATACATGTTTAGTGGATATATAATAAATACATATTTAGTGTATTAATATTAAATACATGTTTAGTGTATAAATATTAAATACATGTTTAGTGTATTAATATTAAATACATGTTTAGTGTATAAATAATAACTACATGTTTAGTGTATGAATATTAAATACATGTTTAGTGTATAAATGTTAAATACATGTTTAGTTTATGAATATTAAATACACGTTTAGTGTATAAATATTAAATACACGTTTAGTGTAAAAATATTAAATACATGTTTAGTGTATTAATATTAAATATATGATTAGTTTAGCAAAATTAAATACAAGTTTTTGTATTAATATTAAATACATATTAAGTGTAAGAATAATAACTACATGTTTATTGTATGAATATTAGATACATGTTTAGTGTATAAATATTTAATACATGTTTACTGTATTAATATTAAATACATATTTAGTGTATAAATAATAACTACATGTTTAGTGTATGAATATTAAATACATTTTCAGTGTATAAATATTAAATACATGTTTAGTGTATTAATATTAAATAAATGTTTAGTTTATTAAAATTAAATACATGTTTTTGTATTAATATTAAATACATGTTTAATGTATAAATATTATATACATATTTAGTGTATTAATATTAAATACATGTTTAGTGTATAAATGTTAAATACATGTTTAGTGTATAAATATTAAATACATGTTTAGTGTATGAATATTAAATACACGTTTAGTGTATGAATATTAAATACATGTTTAGTTTATGAATATTAAACACATGTTTAGTGTATATAAAATAAATACATATTTAGTGTATTAATATTAAATACATGTTTAGTGTATAAATATTAAATGCATGTTTAGTGTATTAATATTAAATACATGTTTAGTGTATAAATAATAACTACATGTTTAGTGTATGAATAGTAAATACATGTTTAGTGTATAAATGTTAAATACATGTTTAGTTTATGAATATTAAATACATGTTTAGTGTATTAATATTAAATATATATTTAGTTTATTAAAATTAAATACATTTTTTGTATTAATATTAAATGCATGTTTAGTGTATTAATATTAAATACATGTTTACTGTATTAATACTAAATACATGTTTAGTGTATAAATAACAACTACATGTTTAGTGTATGAATATTAAATACATGTTTAGTGTATAAATATTAAATACATGTTTAGTGTATTAATATTAAATATATGTTTAGTTTATTAAAATTAAATAGATGTTTTTGTATAAATATTAAATGCATGTTTAGTGTATGAATATTAAATACATGTTTAGTGTATGAATATTAAATACATGTTTAATGTATGAATATTAAATACATGTTTAGTGTATAAATATTAAATACATGTTTCGTGTACGAATATTAAATACATGTTTAGTGTATAAATATTAAATACATGTTTAATGTATGAATATTAAAAACCTGTTTAGTGTATGAATATTAAATACATTTTTAATGTATGAATATTAAATACATGTTTAGTGTATGAATATTAAATACATGTTTCGTGTATAAATATTAAATATATGTTAAGTGTATGAATATTAAATACATATTTAGTGTATAAATATTAAATACATGAGTAGTGTATTAATATTAAATACATGATTAGTGTATAACTATTAAATACATGTTTAGTGTATAAATATTAAATACATGTTTAGTGTAATAATATTAAATATATGTTTAGTTTATTAAAATTAAATACATGTTTTTGTATTAATATTAAATACATGATTAATGTATGAATATTAAAAACATGTTTAGTGTATGAATATTAAATACATTTTTAATGTATGAATATTAAATACATGTTTAGTGTATAAATATTAAATACATGTTTCGTGTATAAATATTAAATACATGTTAAGTGTATGAATATTAAATACATATTTAGTGTATAAATATTAAATACATGATTAGTGTATTAATATTAAATACATGTTTAGTGTATGAATATTAAATACATGTTTCGTGTATAAATATTAAATACATGTTAAGTGTATGAATATTAAATACATATTTAGTGTATAAATATTAAATACATGATTAATGTATGAATATTAAAAACATGTTTAGTGTATGAATATTAAATACATTTTTAATGTATGAATATTAAATACATGTTTAGTGTATAAATATTAAATACATGTTTCGTGTATAAATATTAAATACATGTTAAGTGTATGAATATTAAATACATGTTAAGTGTATGAATATTAAATACATATTTAGTGTATAAATATTAAATACATGATTAATGTATGAATATTAAAAACATGTTTAGTGTATGAATATTAAATACATTTTTAATGTATAAATATTAAATACATGTTTCCTGTACGAATATTAAATACATGTTTAGTGTATAAATATTAAATACATGTTTAATGTATGAATATTAAAAACATGTTTAGTGTATGAATATTAAATACATTTTTAGTGTATAAATATTAAATACATATTTCATGTATAACTATTAAATACATGTTTAGTGTATAAATATTAAATACATGTTTAGTGTAATAATATTAAATATGTGTTTAGTTTATTAAAATAAAATACATGTTTTTGTATTAATATTAAATACATGTTTAGTGTATAAATATTAACTGCATGTTTAGTCTATGAATATTAAATACATGTTTTGTGTAATATTAAATATATGTTTAGTGTATGAATATTCAATACATGTTTACTGTATAAATATTAAATACATGTTTAGTGTATTAATAGTATATATATGTTTAGTTTATTTAACTTACATACATGTTTTGTATTAATATTAAATACATGTTTAGTTTATGAATATTAAATACATGTTTAGTGGATATATAATAAATACATATTTAGTGTATTAATATTAAATACATGTTTAGTGTATAAATATTAAATACATGTTTAGTGTATTAATATTAAATACATGTTTAGTGTATAAATAATAACTACATGTTTAGTGTATGAATATTAAATACATGTTTAGTGTATAAATGTTAAATACATGTTTAGTTTATGAATATTAAATACATGTTTAGTGTATAAATATTAAATACATGTTTAGTGTATGAATATTAAATACATGTTTAGTGTATGAATATTAAATACATGTTTAGTGTATTAATATTAAATACATGTTTAGTGTATTAATATTAAATACACTTTTAGTGTATAAATATTAAATACACGTTTAGTGTAAAAATATTAAATACATGTTTAGTGTATTAATATTAAATATATGATTAGTTTAGCAAAATTAAATACAAGTTTTTGTATTAATATTAAATACATATTAAGTGTAAGAATAATAACTACATGTTTATTGTATGAATATTAGATACATGTTTAGTGTATAAATATTTAATACATGTTTACTGTATTAATATTAAAAAAAATATTTAGTGTATAAATAATAACTACATGTTTAGTGTATGAATATTAAATACATTTTCAGTGTATAAATATTAAATACATGTTTAATGTAATAATATTAAATAAATGTTTAGTTTATTAAAATTAAATACATGTTTTTGTATTAATATTAAATACATGTTTAATGTATAAATATTAAATACATATTTAGTGTATTAATATTAAATACATGTTTAGTGTATAAATGTTAAATACATGTTTAGTGTATAAATATTAAATACATGTTTAGTGTATGAATATTCAATACACGTTTAGTGTATGAATATTAAATACATGTTTAGTTTATGAATATTAAATACATGTTTAGTGTATATAAAATAAATACATATTTAGTGTATTAATATTAAATACATGTTTAGTGTATAAATATTAAATGCATGTTTAGTGTATTAATATTAAATACATATTTAGTGTATAAATAATAACTACATGTTTAGTGTATGAATATTAAATACATGTTTAGTGTATAAATGTTAAATACATGTTTAGTTTATGAATATTAAATACATGTTTAGGGTATTAATATTAAATATATATTTAGTTTATTAAAATTAAATACATTTTTTTGTATTAATATTAAATACATGTTTAGTGTATTAATATTAAATACATGTTTACTGTATTAATATTAAATACATGTTTAGTGTATAAATAACAACTACATGTTTAGTGTATGAATATTAAATACATGTTTAGTGTATAAATATTAAATACATGTTTAGTGTATTAATATTAAATATATGTTTAGTTTATTAAAATTAAATAGATGTTTTTGTATAAATATTAAATGCATGTTTAGTGTATGAATATTAAATACATGTTTAGTGTATGAATATTAAATACATGTTTAATGTATGAATATTAAATACATGTTTAGTGTATAAATATTAAATACATGTTTCGTGTACGAATATTAAATACATGTTTAGTGTATAAATATTAAATACATGTTTAATGTATGAATATTAAAAACCTGTTTAGTGTATGAATATTAAATACATTTTAAATGTATGAATATTAAATACATGTTTAGTGTATAAATATTAAATACATGTTTCGTGTATAAATATTAAATATATGTTAAGTGTATGAATATTAAATACATATTTAGTGTATAAATATTAAATACATGATTAGTGTATTAATATTAAATACATGATTAGTGTATAACTATTAAATACATGTTTAGTGTATAAATATTAAATACATGTTTAGTGTAATAATATCAAATATATGTTTAGTTTATTAAAATTAAATACATGTTTTTGTATTAATATTAAATACATGATTAATGTATGAATATTAAAAACATGTTTAGTGTATGAATATTAAATACATTTTTAATGTATGAATATTAAATACATGTTTAGTGTATAAATATTAAATACATGTTTCGTGTATAAATATTAAATACATGTTAAGTGTATGAATATTAAATACATATTTAGTGTATAAATATTAAATACATGATTAGTGTATTAATATTAAATACATGTTTAGTGTATAAATATTAAATACATGTTTCGTGTATAAATATTAAATACATGTTAAGTGTATGAATATTACATACATATTTAGTGTATAAATATTAAATACATGATTAGTGTATAACTATTAAATACATGTTTAGTGTATAAATATTAAATACATGTTTAGTGTAATAATATCAAATATATGTTTAGTTTATTAAAATTAAATACATGTTTTTGTATTAATATTAAATACATGATTAATGTATGAATATTAAAAACATGTTTAGTGTATGAATATTAAATACATTTTAATGTATGAATATTAAATACATGTTTAGTGTATAAATATTAAATACATGTTTCGTGTATGAATATTAAATACATGTTAAGTGTATGAATATTAAATACATATTTAGTGTATAAATATTAAATACATGATTAGTGTATTAATATTAAATACATGTTTAGTGTATAAATATTAAATACATGTTTAGTGTATGAATATTAAATACATGTTTTGTGTAATATTAAATACATGTTTAGCGGGACGGCGTGGCGCAGTGGGAGAGAGGCTGTGCGCAACCCGAGGGTCCCTGGTTCAAATCCCACCTAGAACCATCCTCGTCACGTCCGTTGTGTCCTGAGCAAGACACTTCACCCTTGCTCCTGATGGGTGCTGGTTGGCGCCTTGCATGGCAGCTCCCTCCATCAGTGTGTGAATGTGTGTGTGAATGTGGAAGTAGTGTCAAAGCGCTTTGAGTACCTTGAAGGTAGAAAAGCGCTATACAAGTAAAACCCATTTATCATTTATTTAGTGTATGAATATTCAATACATGTTTACTGTATAAATATTAAATACATGTTTAGTGTATTAATAGTAAATATATGTTTAGTTTATTTAACTTAAATACATGTTTTGTATTAATATTAAATACATGTTTAGTTTATGAATATTAAATACATGTTTAGTGGATATATAATAAATACATATTTAGTGTATTAATATTAAATACATGTTTAGTGTATAAATATTAAATACATGTTTAGTGTATTAATATTAAATACATGTTTAGTGTATAAATAATAACTACATGTTTAGTGTATGAATATTAAATACATGTTTAGTGTATAAATGTTAAATACATGTTTAGTTTATGAATATTAAATACATTTTTAGTGTATAAATATTAAATACATGTTTAGTGTATTAATATTAAATACATGTTTAGTGTATGAATATTAAATACATGTTTAGTGTATAAATATTAAATACATGTTTAGTGTATTAATATTAAATACATGTTTAGTGTATGAATATTAAATACAAGTTTAGTGTGAAAATATTAAATACATGTTTAGTCTATTATTAAATTCCATTTTAGTGTATAATTATTAAATACATGTTTAGTGTATTAATATTAAATACATGTTTAGTGTATTAATATTAAATATATATTTAGTTTATGAATATTAAATACATGTTTAGTGGATATATAATAAATACATATTTAGTGTATTAATATTAAATACATGTTTAGTGTATAAATATTAAATACATGTTTAGTGTATTAATAATAACTACATGTTTAGTGTATTAATATTAAACACATGTTTAGAGTATGAATATTAAATACACTTTTAGTGTATGAATATTAAATACACGTTTAGTGTAAAAATATTAAATACATGTTTAGTGTATTAATATTAAATATATATTTAGTTTATTAAAATTAAATACATGTTTTTGTATTAATATTAAATACATGTTTAGTGTATAAATATTTAATACATGTTTACTGTATTAATATTAAATACATGTTTAGTGTATAAATAATAACTACATGTTTAGTGTATGAATATTAAATACATATTTAGTGTATAAATATTAAATACATGTTTAGTGTATTAATATTAAATTTATGTTTAGTTTATTAAAATTAAATACATGTTTTTGTATTAATATTAAATACATATTAAGTGTAAGAATAATAACTACATGTTTATTGAATGAATATTAAATACATGTTTAGTGTATAAATATTTAATACATGTTTACTGTATTAATATTAAAAACATGTTTAGTGTATGAATAATAACTACATGTTTAGTGTATGAATATTAAATACATGTTTAGTGTATAAATATTAAATGCATGTTTAGTGTATTAATATTAAATATATGTTTAGTTTATTAAAAATTAAATACATGTTTTTGTATCAATATTAAATGCATGTTTAGTGTATAAATATTAAATACATGTTTAGTGTATTAATATCAAATACATTTTTACTGTATAAATGTTAAATACATGGTTAATGTATAAATATTAAATATATGTTCAGTTTATTCAAATTAAATACATGTTTTTGTATTAATATTAAATACATGTTTAATGTATTAATATTAAAAACATGTTTAGTGTATAAATGTTAAATACATGTTTAGTGTATTAATATTAAATATATGTTTAGTTTATTAAAATTAAATACATGTTTTTGTATTAATATTTAATACAAGTTTACTGTATTAATATTAAATACATGTTTAGTGTATAAATAATAACTACATGTTTAGTGTATGAATATTAAATACATGTTTAGTGTATGAATATTAAATACATGTTTAGTGTATTAATATTAAATATATGTTTAGTTTATTAAAATTAAATACATGTTTTTGTATTAATATTAAATACATATTAAGTGTAAGAATAATAACTACATGTTTATTGTATGAATATTAAATACATGTTTAGTGTATAAATATTTAATACATGTTTAGTGTAATAATATTAAATATATGTTTAGTTTATTAAAATTAAATACATGTTTAGTGTATTAATATTAAATATATATTTAGTTTATTACAATTAAATACATGTTTTTGTATTAATATTAAATACATGTTTAGTGTATGAATAATAACTACATGTTTAGTGTATGAATATTAAATACATGTTTAGTGTATGAATATTAAATACAAGTTTAGTGTGAAAATATTAAATACATGTTTAGTCTATTTCTAAATTCCATTTTAGTGTATAATTATTAAATACATGTTTAGTGTATTAATATTAAATACATGTTTAGTGTATTAATATTAAATATATATTTAGTTTATGAATATTAAATACATGTTTAGTGGATATATAATAAATACATATTTAGTGTATTAATATTAAATACATGTTTAGTGTATAAATATTAAATACATGTTTAGTGTATTAATAATAACTACATGTTTAGTGTATTAATATTAAACACATGTTTAGTGTATGAATATTAAATACACTTTTAGTGTATGAATATTAAATACACGTTTAGTGTAAAAATATTAAATACATGTTTAGTGTATTAATATTAAATATATATTTAGTTCATTAAAATTAAATACATGTTTTTGTATTAATATTAAATACATGTTTAGTGTATAAATATTTAATACATGTTTACTGTATTAATATTAAATACATGTTTAGTGTATAAATAATAACTACATGTTTAGTGTATGAATATTAAATACATATTTAGTGTATAAATATTAAATACATGTTTAGTGTATTAATATTAAATTTATGTTTAGTTTATCAAAATTAAATACATGTTTTTGTATTAATATTAAATACATATTAAGTGTAAGAATAATAACTACATGTTTATTGAATGAATATTAAATACATGTTTAGTGTATAAATATTTAATACATGTTTACTGTATTAATATTAAAAACATGTTTAGTGTATGAATAATAACTACATGTTTAGTGTATGAATATTAAATACATGTTTAGTGTATAAATATTAAATGCATGTTTAGTGTATTAATATTAAATATATGTTTAGTTTATTAAAAATTAAATACATGTTTTTGTATCAATATTAAATGCATGTTTAGTGTATAAATATTAAATACATGTTTAGTGTATTAATATCAAATACATTTTTACTGTATAAATGTTAAATACATGGTTAATGTATAAATATTAAATATATGTTCAGTTTATTCAAATTAAATACATGTTTTTGTATTAATATTAAATACATGTTTAATGTATTAATATTAAAAACATGTTTAGTGTATAAATGTTAAATACATGTTTAGTGTATTAATATTAAATATATGTTTAGTTTATTAAAATTAAATACATGTTTTTGTATTAATATTTAATACAAGTTTACTGTATTAATATTAAATACATGTTTAGTGTATAAATAATAACTACATGTTTAGTGTATGAATATTAAATACATGTTTAGTGTATGAATATTAAATACATGTTTAGTGTATTAATATTAAATGTATGTTTAGTTTATTAAAATTAAATACATGTTTTTGTATTAATATTAAATACATATTAAGTGTAAGAATAATAACTACATGTTTATTGTATGAATATTAAATACATGTTTATTGTATAAATATTTAATACATGTTTAGTGTAATAATATTAAATATATGTTTAGTTTTATTAAAATTAAATACATGTTTTTGTATTAATATTAAATACATGTTTAGTGTATAAATATTAAATACATGTTTAGTGTATGAATATTAAATACATGTTTAGTGTATAATATTAAATACATGTTTAGTGTATGAATATTCAATACATGTTTACTGTATAAATATTAAATACATGTTTAGTGTATTAATATTAAATATATATTTAGTTTATTACAATTAAATACATGTTTTTGTATTAATATTAAATACATGTTTAGTGTATGAATAATAACTACATGTTTAGTGTATGAATATTAAATACATGTTTAGTGTATGAATATTAAATACAAGTTTAGTGTGAAAATATTAAATACATGTTTAGTCTATTTCTAAATTCCATTTTAGTGTATAATTATTAAATACATGTTTAGTGTATTAATATTAAATACATGTTTAGTGTATTAATATTAAATATATATTTAGTTTATGAATATTAAATACATGTTTAGTGGATATATAATAAATACATATTTAGTGTATTAATATTAAATACATGTTTAGTGTATAAATATTAAATACATGTTTAGTGTATTAATAATAACTACATGTTTAGTGTATTAATATTAAACACATGTTTAGTGTATGAATATTAAATACACTTTTAGTGTATGAATATTAAATACACGTTTAGTGTAAAAATATTAAATACATGTTTAGTGTATTAATATTAAATATATATTTAGTTCATTAAAATTAAATACATGTTTTTGTATTAATATTAAATACATGTTTAGTGTATAAATATTTAATACATGTTTACTGTATTAATATTAAATACATGTTTAGTGTATAAATAATAACTACATGTTTAGTGTATGAATATTAAATACATATTTAGTGTATAAATATTAAATACATGTTTAGTGTATTAATATTAAATTTATGTTTAGTTTATCAAAATTAAATACATGTTTTTGTATTAATATTAAATACATATTAAGTGTAAGAATAATAACTACATGTTTATTGAATGAATATTAAATACATGTTTAGTGTATAAATATTTAATACATGTTTACTGTATTAATATTAAAAACATGTTTAGTGTATGAATAATAACTACATGTTTAGTGTATGAATATTAAATACATGTTTAGTGTATAAATATTAAATGCATGTTTAGTGTATTAATATTAAATATATGTTTAGTTTATTAAAAATTAAATACATGTTTTTGTATCAATATTAAATGCATGTTTAGTGTATAAATATTAAATACATGTTTAGTGTATTAATATCAAATACATTTTTACTGTATAAATGTTAAATACATGGTTAATGTATAAATATTAAATATATGTTCAGTTTATTCAAATTAAATACATGTTTTTGTATTAATATTAAATACATGTTTAATGTATTAATATTAAAAACATGTTTAGTGTATAAATGTTAAATACATGTTTAGTGTATTAATATTAAATATATGTTTAGTTTATTAAAATTAAATACATGTTTTTGTATTAATATTTAATACAAGTTTACTGTATTAATATTAAATACATGTTTAGTGTATAAATAATAACTACATGTTTAGTGTATGAATATTAAATACATGTTTAGTGTATGAATATTAAATACATGTTTAGTGTATTAATATTAAATATATGTTTAGTTTATTAAAATTAAATACATGTTTTTGTATTAATATTAAATACATATTAAGTGTAAGAATAATAACTACATGTTTATTGTATGAATATTAAATACATGTTTATTGTATAAATATTTAATACATGTTTAGTGTAATAATATTAAATATATGTTTAGTTTTATTAAAATTAAATACATGTTTTTGTATTAATATTAAATACATGTTTAGTGTATAAATATTAAATACATGTTTAGTGTATGAATATTAAATACATGTTTAGTGTATAATATTAAATACATGTTTAGTGTATGAATATTCAATACATGTTTACTGTATAAATATTAAATACATGTTTAGTGTATTAATATTAAATATATGTTTAGTTTATTAAACTTAAATACATGTTTTGTATTAATATTAAATACATGTTTAGTTTATGAATATTAAATACATGTTTAGTGGATGTATAATAAATACATATTAAGTGTATTAATATTAAATACATGTTTAGTGTATAAATATTAAATACATGTTTAGTGTATTAATATTAAATACATGTTTAGTGTATAAATAATAACTACATGTTTAGTGTATGAATATTAAATACATGTTTAGTGTATACATGTTAAATACATGTTTAGTTTATGAATATTAAATACATGTTTAGTTTATAAATATTAAATACATGTTTAGTGTATGAATATTAAATACATGTTTAGTGTATAAATAATAACTACATGTTTAGTGTATGAATATTAAATACATGTTTAGTGTATACATGTTAAATACATGTTTAGTTTATGAATATTAAATACATGTTTAGTGTATAAATATTAAATACACGTTTAGTGTAAAAATATTAAATACATGTTTAATGTATTAATATTAAATATATGATTAGTTTATTAAAATTAAATACATGTTTTTGTATTAATATTAAATACATATTAAGTGTAAGAATAATAACTACATGTTTATTGAATGAATATTAAATAAATATTTAGTGTATGAATATTTAATACATGTTTAGTGTATCAATATTAAATTTATGTTTAGTTTATTAAAATTAAATACATGTTTTTGTATTAATATTAAATACATGTTTAGTGTATTAATATTAAATATATGTTTGGTTTATTAAAATTAAATACATGTTTTTGTACTAATATTAAATACATGTTTAGTGTATTAATATTAAATACATGTTTAGTGTATTAATATTAAATACATGTTTAGTGTATAAATATAAGTGTATGAGAAACCAAACTTATGTAAAAAAAATAAAAGAAACAAAAAAAAGGAAAAAGAGAGAGATACGGAGAGAGACGGAGAGGACCGGACTTATTAAGAGGGAACGTGCTCCCTCCTGTGGACTTCTGCCGCAACTGCACACATAAAGAAATTCATTATTTCCAAGTGTGCCTTATTTAGAGGATAATAAATACATGTTTACTGTATGAATATTAAATATATGATTAGTATATGATTACATATACATTTAGTATATGATTATTAAATACATGTTCAGTGTATAAATATTAAATACATGTTTACTGTATGAAAATTAAATATATGATTAGTGTATAATTACATATCAATCAATCAATCAATGTTTACTTATATAGCCCTAAATCACTAGTGTCTCAAAGGGCTGCACAAACCACCACGACATCCTCGGTAGGCCCACATAAGGGCAAGGAAAACTCACACCCAGTGGGACATCGGTGACAATAATGATCCAGTGGGACGTCTGTGACAATAATGATTATGAGAACCTTATGAGAACCTTAGAGAGGAGGAAAGCAATGGATGTCGAGCGGGTCTAACATGATACTGTGAAAGTTCAATCCACAATGGATCCAACACAGTCGCGAGAGTCCAGTCCAAAGCGGGTCCAACTCAGCAGCGAGAGTCCCGTTCACAGCGGAGCCAGCAGGAAACCATCCCAAGCGGAGGCGGATCAGCAGCGCAGAGATGTCGAGGCGGATCAGCAGCGCAGAGATGTCCCCAGCCGATACACAGGCAAGCAGTACATGGCCACCGGATCGGACCGGACCCCCTCCACAGGGGAGAGTGGGACATAGAAGAAAAAGAAAAGAAACAGCAGATCAACTGGTCTAAAAAGGGAGTCTATTTAAAGGCTACAGTATACAAATGAGTTTTAAGGTGAGACTTAAATGCTTCTACTGAGGTGGCATCTCGAACTGTTACCGGGAGGGCATTCCAGAGTACTGGAGCCCGAACGGAAAACGCTCTATAGCCCGCAGACTTTTTTTGGGCTTTGGGAATCACTAACAAGCCGGAGTCCTTTGAACGCAGATTTCTTGCCGGGACATATGGTACAATACAATCGGCAAGATAGGATGGAGCTAGACCGTGTAGTATTTTATACGTAAGTAGTAAAACCTTAAAGTCGCATCTTAAGTGCACAGGAAGCCAGTGCAGGTGAGCCAGTACAGGCGTAATGTGATCAAACTTTCTTGTTCTTGTCAAAAGTCTAGCAGCCGCATTTTGTACCAACTGTAATCTTTTAATGCTAGACATGGGGAGACCCGAAAATAATACGTTACAGTAGTCGAGGCGAGACGTAACAAACGCATGGATAATGATCTCAGCGTCTTTAGTGGACAGAATGGAGCGAATTTTAGCGATATTACGGAGATGAAAGAAGGCCGTTTTAGTAACGCTTTTAATGTGTGCCTCAAAGGAGAGAGTTGGGTCGAAGATAATACCCAGATTCTTTACCGTGTCGCCTTGTTTAATTGTTTGGTTGTCAAATGTTAGAGTTGTATTATTAAATAGAGTTTGGTGTCTAGCAGGACCGATAATCAGCATTTCCGTTTTTTTGGCGTTGAGTTGCAAAAAGTTAGCGGACATCCATTGTTTAATTTCATTAAGACACGCCTCCAACTGACTACAATCCGGCGTGTTGGTCAGCTTTAGGGGCATGTAGAGTTGGGTGTCATCAGCATAACAGTGAAAGCTAATACCGTATTTGCGTATGATGTCACCTAGCGGCAGCATGTAGATGCTGAAGAGTGCAGGGCCAAGGACCGAACCCTGGGGAACTCCACACGTTACCTTAACGTAGTCCGAGGTCACATTGTTATGGGAGACACACTGCATCCTATCAGTAAGATAAGAGTTAAACCAAGACAGGGCTAAGTCTGACATACCAATTCGTGTTTTGATACGTTCTAATAAAATATTATGATCGACGGTATCGAAAGCAGCGCTAAGATGGAGGAGCAGCAACATAGATGACGCATCAGAATCCATCGTTAGCAATAGATCATTAGTCATTTTTGCGAGGGCTGTCTCCGTGGAGTGATTTGCCCTGAAACCGGATTGAAAGGTTTCACATAGATTGTTAGACGCTAAGTGTTCATTTAACTGCTCCGCAACAATTTTTTCGAGGATTTTTGAAATAAAGGGAAGGTGAGACACCGGTCGGTAGTTTACCATGAGGTCAGGATCGAGGTTAGGTCTTTTAAGAAGAGGATGAATAACCGCTTTTTTGAATGCTAGGGGAACAGTGCCCGAGGAGAGTGATAAGTTTATAATATTTAGCACTGATGGACCTAATAATACAAAGAGCTCCTTGATCAGTTTCCCAGGAAGAGGGTCAAGTAAACATGTTGTCTGTTTTATTCCATTTACACGTTGTAACAATTCCTCTAATGTTATTTCCTCAAAACGAGAGAAACTATTTTGGAGGGCAGTATCCGCCGTATATACAATCGTGTCAGTGTTAATAGAACCCCGTTGTAGCTGGGACGCATTGTCTTTAATCTCCTTTCTAATGACTTCAATTTTCTTACTAAAGAATTGCATAAAGTCATCAGCTGAGTGGGCTGAGCTACTGGAAGGGGTCCCTTGTTGGGTTAGCGATGCTACCGTACTAAACAAAAATTTAGGATCGTTTTTATTACGGTGGATGAGATTTGAGTAATATTTAGCTTTAGCTAAGGTAAGCATGCGTTTATAAGTTATTAAACCATCACTCCATGCTTGATGGTGCACCTCAAGTTTAGTCGTGCGCCATTTGCGTTCCAGCTTTCTACATAATAATTTCTGAGCTCTAGTTTCTTCTGTAAACCACGGGGTGCACTTTTTTGGAGCCTTTTTTTAACTTTAGCGGTGCTATGTTATCAATGGTTTCCCGCAGGGCAGCGTTAAAGTTGTTAGTGAGGTTATCAATAGAGCCCACATACTTTGGGAATGGTGCCATTACCGAGGGCAGTAGGTCAGCAAGAGTTGTCGTTGTGGCAGCATTAATGTTGCGGCTGCTATAGCAGTTATTATTATTATTAGTTTGACGAACATGCGTCTGAACCTCGAATTTTATAAGGTAATGATCGGACAATACTTTAGTATACGGGAGTATCGTAACTTTGGAAACGGTGATGCCCCTGACAAGCACTAGGTCTATCGTATTACCGTTGCGATGCGTGGGTTCATTTATTATTTGTGTGAGACCACAGCTATCAATTACAGTCTGGAGCGCTACGCACGGTGGGTCCGATGGGGTATTCATATGGATATTAAAGTCCCCCATTATGATTATATTATCGGCGTGTGTCACTAGATCAGCAACAAACTCTGAGAATTCATTGATAAAGTCCGAATAGGGCCCTGGGGGGCGGTAGATAACAGCCAGGTGTAGAGGCAGCGGTGTGACAGACCTCATAGTAAGCACCTCAAACGATTTATATTTATTATTTATGTTAGGACTAAGGTTAAAGTTTAAATACATTAAATACATGTTTAGTGTATAAATATAAGTGTATGAGAAACCAAACTTATGTAAAAAAAAAAATAAAAGAAACCAAAAAAAAGGAAAAAGAGAGAGAGAGAGACGGAGAGGACCGGGCATATTAAGAGGGAACGTGCGCCCTCCTGTGGACTTCTGCCGCAACTGCACACATAAAAAATTCATTATTTCCAAGTGTGCCTTATTTAGAGGATAATAAATACATGTTTACTGTATGAATATTAAATATATGATTAGTATATAATTACATATATGTTTGGTATATGATTATTAAATACATGTTCAGTGTATTAATATTAAATACATGTTTAGTGTATGAATATTAAATACATGTTTAGTGTATGAATATCAAATACATGTTTGTGTATAAATATTAAATACATGTTTAGTGTATTAATATTAAATATATGTTTAGTTTATTAAACTTAAATACATGTTTTTGTGTTAATATTAAATACATGTTTAGTGTATAAATATTAAATACAGGTTTAGTTGATGAATAATAAATAAATATTTAGTGTATTAATATTAAATACATGTTTAGTGTATAAATATTAAATACATGTTTAGTGTATAAATATTAAATACATGTTTAGTGTATTAATATTAAATATGTGTTTACTTTATTAAAATTAAATACATGTTTTGTATTAATATTAAATATATGTTTAGTTTATTAAAATTAAATACATGTTTTTGTATTAATATTAAATACATGTTTAGTGGATATATAATAAATACATATTTAGTGTATAAATATTAAATACATGTTTAGTGTATGAATATTAAATACATGTTTAGTGTATAAATATTAAATACATGTTTCGTGTACGAATATTAAATACATGTATAGTGTATAAATATTAAATACATGTTTAATGTATGAATATTAAATACATGTTTAGTGTATGAATATTAAATACATGTTTAATGTATGAATATTAAATACATGTTTAGTGTATGAATATTAAATACATTTTTAATGTATGAATATTAAATACATGTTTAGTGTATAAATATTAAATACATGTTTAATGTATGAATATTAAATACATGTTTAGTGTATGAATATTAAATACATTCTTAATGTATGAATATTAAATACATATTTAGTGTATAAATATTAAATACATGTTAAGTGTATGGATATTAAATACATGATTAGTGTATTAATATTAAATACATGTTTAGTGTATAAATATTAAATACATGATTAGTGTATTAATATTAAATACATGATTAGTGTATAAATATTAAATAAATGTTTAGTGTATTAATATTAAATACATGTTTAGTGTATTAATATTAGATACATGTTTAGTGTATTAATATTAAATACATGTTTAGTGTATAAATAATAACTAAATGTTTAGTGTATGAATATTGAATACATGTTTAGTGTAATAATATTAAATATATGTTTAGTTTATTAAAATTAAATACATAATTTTGTATTAATATTAAATACATGGTTAGTGTATAAATATTAAATACATGTTTAGTGTATTAATATTAAATACATGTTTAGTGTATAAATAATAACTAAATGTTTAGTGTATAAATATTAAATACATGTTTAGTGTAATAATACTAAATATATGTTTAGTTTATTAAAATTAAATACATAATTTTGTATTAATATTAAATACATGGTTAGTGTATAAATATTAGATACATGTTTAGTGTATTAATATTAAATACATGTTTAGTGTATAAATAATAACTAAATGTTTAGTGTATAATATTAAATACATGTTTAGTGTAATAATATTAAATATATGTTTAGTTTATTATAATTAAATACATAATTTTGTATTAATATTAAATACATGGTTAGTGTATAAATATTAAATACATGTTTAGTGTATTAATATTAAATACATGTTTAGTGTATGAATATTAAATACATGTTTAGTGTATAAATGTTAGATACATGTTTAGTTTATGAATATTAAATACATGTTTAGTGTATTAATATTAAATCTATATTTAGTTTATTACAATTAAATACATGTTTTTGTATTAATATTAAATATATGTTTAGTTTATTAAAATTAAATACATGTTTTTGTATTAATATTAAATGCATGTTTAGTGTATTAATATTAAAAACATGTTTAGTGTATAAATGTTAAATACATGTTTAGTGTATTAATATTAAATATATGTTTAGTTTATTAAAATTAAATACATGTTTTTGTATTAATATTTAATACAAGTTTACTGTATTAATATTAAATACTTGTTTAGTGTATAAATAATAACTACATGTTTAGTGTATAAATATTAAATACATGTTTAGTGTATTAATATTAAATATATGTTTAGTTTATTAAAATTAAAAACATGTTTTTGTATTAATATTAAATACATATTAAGTGTAAGAATAATAACTACATGTTTATTGTATGAATATTAAATACATGTTTAGTGTATAAATATTTAATACATGTTTACTGTATTAATATTAAATACATGTTTAGTGTATGAATAATAACTACATGTTTAGTGTATGAATATTAAATACATGTTTAGTGTATGAATATTAAATATATGTTTAGTTTATTAAAAATTAAATACATGTTTTTGTATTAATATTAAATACATGTTTAGTGTATAAATATTAAATACATGTTTAGTGTATTAATATCAAATACATTTTTACTGTATGAATGTTAAATACATGTTTAATGTATAAATATTAAATATATGTTTAGTTTATTAAAATTAAATACATGTTTTTGTATTAATATTAAATACATGTTTAGTGTATTAATATTAAAAACATGTTTAGTGTATAAATGTTAAATACATGTTTAGTGTATTAATATTAAATATATGTTTAGTTTATTAAAATTAAATACATGTTTTTGTATTAATATTTAATACAAGTTTACTGTATTAATATTAAATACATGTTTAGTGTATAAATAATAACTACATGTTTAGTGTATTAATATTAAATACATATTTAGTGTATAAATAATAACTACATGTTTAGTGTATGAATATTAAATACATGTTCAGTGTATAAATATTAAATACATGTTTAGTGTATTAATATTAAATAAATGTTTAGTTTATTAAAATTAAATACATGTTTTTGTATTAATATTAAATACATGTTTAGTGTACAAATATTAAATACATGTTTAGTGTATTAATATTAAATACATGTTTAGTGTATTAATGTTAAATACATGTTTAGTGTATTAATATTAAATAAATGTTTAGTTTATTAAAATTAAATACATGTTTTTGTATTAATATTAAATACATGTTTAGTGTATAAATATTAAATACATGTTTAGTGTATTAATATTAAATACACGTTTAGTGTATTAATGTTAAATACATGTTTAGTGTATAAAAAATAAATATATGTTTAGTTTATTAAAATTAAATACATGTTTTTGTATTAATATTAAATACGTGTTTAGTGTATAAAAATTAAATACATGTTTAGTGTATTAATATTAAATACATGTTTAGTGTATAAATGTTAAATACATGTTTAGTGTATTAATATTAAATATATGTTTAATTTATTAAAATTAAATACATGTTTTTGTATTAATATTAAATACATGTTTAGTGTATTAATATTAAATACATGTTTAGTGTATGAATATTAAATACATGTTAAGTGTATGAATATTAAATACATGTTTAGTGTATGAATATTAAATACATGTTTGTGTATAAATATTAAATACATGTTTAGTGTATTAATATTAAATATATGTTTAGTTTATTAAACTTAAATACATGTTTTTGTATTAATATTAAATACATGTTTAGTGTATGAATATTAAATACACATTTAGTGTATGAATATTAAATACATGTTTAGTTTATGAATATTAAATACATGTTTAGTGGATAAATAATAAATAAATATTTAGTGTATTAATATTAAATACATGTTTAGTGTATAAATATTAAATACATGTTTAGTGTATGAATATCAAATACATGTTTAGTGTATTAATATTAAATATGTGTTTACTTTGTTAAAATTAAATAAATGTTTTTGTATTAATATTAAATACATGTTTAGTGTATAAATATTAAATACAGGTTTAGTGTATTAATATTAAATACATGTTTAGTGTATGAATAATAACTACAGGTTTAGTGTATAGATATTAAATAAATGTTTAGTGTATAAATGTTAAATACATGTTTAGTTTATGAATATTAAATACATGTTTAGTGTATTAATATTAAATGTATATTTAGTTTATTAAAATTAAATACATGTTTTGTGTTAATATTAAATACATGTTTAGTGTATAAATATTAAATACATGTTTAGTGTATTAATATTAAATACATGTTTAGTGTATGAATATTAAATACATGTTTAGTGTATAAATATTAAATACATGTTTAGTGTATTAATATTAAATACATGTTTAGTGTATTAATATTAAATACATGTTTAGTGTATTAATATTAAATACACTTTTAGTGTACAAATAGTAAATACACGTTTAGTGTATTAATATTAAATACATGTTTAGTGTATTAATATTAAATACACTTTTAGTGTACAAATAGTAAATACACGTTTAGTGTAACAATATTAAATACATGTTTAGTGTATTAATATTAAATATATGTTTGGTTTATTAAAATTAAATACATGTTTTTGTATTACTATTAAATACATATTAAGTGTAAGAATTATAACTACATGTTTATTAAATGAAAATTAAATACATGTTTAGTGTATGAATATTTAATACATGTTTAGTGTATTAATATTAAATATTTGTTTTTTTTATTAAAATTAAATACATGTTTTTGTATTAATATTAAATACATGTTTAGTGTATTAATGTTAAATACATGTTTAGTGTATTAATATTAAATATATGTTTAGTGTATTAAAATTAAATACATGTTTTTGTATTAATATTAAAAACATGTTTAGTGTATAAATGTTTAATACATGTTTAGTGTATTAATATTAAATATATGTTTAGTGTATTAAAATTAAATACATGTTTTTGTATTAATATTAAATACATGTTTAGTGTATAAATATTAAATACATGTTTAGTATATTAATATTAAATACATGTTTAGTGTATAAATATAAGTGTATGAGAAACCAAACTTATGTAAAAAAAAAATTAAAGAAACCAAAAAAAAGGAAAAAGAGAGAGAGAGAGAGACGGAGAGGACCGGGCATATTAAGAGGGAACGTGCGCCCCCCTGTGGACTTCTACCGCAACTGCACACATAAAGAAATTCATTATTTCCAAGTGTGCCTTATTTAGAGGATAATAAATACATGTTTACTGTATGAATATTAAATATATGATTAGTATATAATTACATATATGTTTGGTATATGATTATTAAATAAATGTTCAGTGTATTAATATTAAATACATGTTTAGTGTATGAATATTGAATACATGTTTGGTGTATGAATATTAAATACATGTTTAGTGTATGAATATTAAATATATGTTTAGTTTATTAAAATTAAATACATGTTTTTGTATTAATATTAAATACATATTAACTGTAAGAATAATAACTACATGTTTATTGTATGAATATTAAATACATGTTTAGTGTATAAATATTTAATACATGTTTTTGTATTAATATTAAATACATGTTTAGTGTATAAATATTAAATACATGTTTAGTGTATTAATATTAAATACATGTTTAGTGTATAAATGTTAAATACATGTTTAGTGTATAAATATTAAATACATGTTTAGTTTATTAAAATTAAATAAATGTTTTTGTATTAATATTAAATACATGTTTAGTGTATAAATATTAAATACATGTTTAGTGTATTAATATTAAATACATGTTTAGTGTATTAATATTAAATATATGTTTAGTTTATTCAAATTAAATACATGGTTTTGTATTAATATTAAATACATGTTTAGTGTATTAATATTAAAAACATGTTTAGTGTATAAGTGTTAAATACATGTTTAGTGTATTAATATTAAATATATGTTTAGTTTATTAAAATTAAATACATTTTTTTGTATTAATATTAAATACATGTTTAGTGTATAAATATTAAATACATGTTTAGTGTATAAATATTAAATACATGTTTAGTGTATTAATATTAAATACATGTTTAGTGTATAAATATAAGTGTATGAGAAACCAAACTTATGTAAAAAAAAATAAAAGAAACAAAAAAAAAGGAAAAAGAGAGAGAGAGAGAGACGGAGAGGACCGGACTTATTAAGAGGGAACGTGCGCCCTCCTGTGGACTTCTGCCGCAACTGCACACATAAAGAAATTCATTATTTCCAAGTGTGCCTTATTTAGAGGATAATAAATACATGTTTACTGTATGAATATTAAATATATGATTAGTATATAATTACATATATGTTTGGTATATGATTATTAAAAACATGTTCAGTGTATTAATATTAAATACATGTTTAGTGGATATATAATAAATACATATTTAGTGTATTAATATTAAATACATGTTTAGTGTATAAATAATAAATACATGTTTAGTGTATCAATATTGTCACAACCACTGGCTCGTTAGTGGCTGTAACATTAAGGGAGACCACACCGATTTGTACATTTTAGCCAACAGATCTTTTATTTTACAACATGTATCAGTGATCAGTAATGTGAATTAACCAAGGAATGTATCAGTAAATGAGTGTTGTCCCAAAAGAGTGCAAGTGTGGTGCTAATCCCGGCCGTCGTTGCCGTGACCATACGGTCACCAAACGAATGTGCCTGTGGGACGAGAGAGAGAGAGAGAGAGCATGCTAATGGGAGGCCTTTTATAGGCCGCCCAATCAGCAGCCCTCTGAGATGTTGCACGTCTTCACAGACCAGCTCCACCTGCGGGTCGGAGGACCAAAGTGCCCCAAACACTAACCGGCAGAGCCGGGCATGACATCCCCCCCCTTAAAAACAGAGACCCGTGTTAACTGGGTCTCTGAAGCACCATCAAAAAATAGAAAACCAAAACCTACAGTAGCCCCAGTAGCTATATTCTAGTCCCACTGACGCACCTCCCCTCCACCCCAGACCAACCAGAACCCAAACCATCCCAAACACCCTCCTTCCCCTCCGACCTTCCCTGCACCCAGCAAATCCTGGTACCCGGACAGCGACCTTTAAGGGAAACAGAGGAAAAACCGCAGGTTAGGAGTGAGTGGAGATGATTAGACCTCCTGGTCCAGAGCACGAGAGCGCATCAGCCATTACATTTTCCACCCCGCGAATATGGCGGATCAACAGGTGGAATGGCTGCAGAAACAGTGCCCAGCGCAACAGGCGCTGGTTGGTGGACCCTTTGAAAGACTGCAGAAAAGTGAGAGGGTTGTGATCTGACTAGACCACAATTGGATGGAGACCCCCTCCCACATAGACTTCAAAGTGTTGCAATGCCCAAATCAATGCTAATGCTTCCTTTTCAATCACTGAATAATTAAATTGGTATTTGTTGAATTTTTTTGAAAAATAGCAAACCGGTCTGGCTACTCCATCATCATCAGCCTGCAGGAGGACCGCACCTGCTCCCACCTGGCTTGCATCCACCTGCAGCTGGAATGGCAGATCCAGTTTGGGTGCAGCCAGGACCGGAGCTGATGTTAACAAAAGCTTTGCATTCTGGAAAGCCTGCTGACACTCCTCCGACCAAATGAATTTGGCGCCACCCTTCAACAAATTGGTCAGAGGAGATACAACAGTTGAAAAATTGCAGCAAAAATTGCGGTAGTACCCGATCATACCCAAAAAGCGCATAAGTTCTTTCTTCGTCGCCGGCACAGGGAAATTATCAATAGCTGCCACCTTTGCGTTAACGGGCCGCACCATCCCCTGGCCGACTACTTTACCCAAATAGACGACTGTGGCACGCGCAAACTCGCATTTCGCTAGATTTACTGTGAGGTTTGCTGCCACCAACCTCTGGAAAAGCGCTCGAATGCGAGCCAAATGTTCGTCCCAACTGTCTGAATGACAAACGGCGTCGTCCAAATAAACCGCGCACCCCTGCAGCCCCCCAACGACCCTATTCATGAGCCGTTGGAAGGTTGCAGGAGCATTCCGCAAACCGAAGCTCATTCGAGTATACGAGTACAAACCGGAAGAGGTAATGAATGCAGATATCTCCTGCGCTCTCTGCGTCAAAGGCACTTGATAGTAACCTTTCAATAAATCAAATTTGCTGACATAACGAGCACTCCCAACCTGATCCACACAGTCCTCGATACGTGGCAATGGAAAAGAATCTGGTCTAGTCACAGCATTTACTTTCCTATAATCCGTACAGAATCTATAGGTGTTATCTGACTTTTTCACCAGTAGACATGGCGATGCCCAACTGGAGTAAGATGGCTTGGCGAGACCATGATCAAGCAGATACTGCACACTGTCCTCCATACTCTTCTGTTTATCGGGAGCCACTCGATAAAATCTTTGTCGTATTGGGCGGGCACCCTGTGTGTCAATGTCATGTTCAATTAGTGTGGTACAGGTTGGAGTGTCGGAAAACAAAGGCAAAAACTCAAAAATCAAATCCGACAACTGTTTACGCTGTACCTCACTTAAATGACCGAGGAGACTATCTAGCTCCTTTAACTGCTGAGTATTATCCAAGCGCCCGTGTAACACTGAATCATCAGGTGCGCGCACTTCATCCCAAGCTGCCACCTCCGGCCAGTTGAGCGGTTCCCCAACCCCAACGGCTAGACCCACTGGACTCGCAGCAATCCCACCCGCCTTGTCAGAACCTGCAGAGTGGTAAGGCTTGAGTAAATTCACATGACACAGTTGCTGTGATCGTTTACGATCAGGAGTTGACAGTAAATAATTGAGATCTGACACTTGGCTCATAACCGTAAATGGACCAGAGTATTTTGCTGTAAATGGTGACCCCGGAATGGGCAGCAAAGCTAAAACTTGATCACCTGGATTGAAAACTCTGATCTTCGCTTTACGGTCATAACGCAGCTTCATTTTCACCTGAGCTTTAGTCAAATGCTCGGTTGCCTCTTTCCATGCAAGCAACAGCCTACGACGAAAACCATCTACATACTCAGTGAAACTGACGGAGTGTTCTGCAGATCCAGATTGGCATTTAAAACAGACAGTGAGGTCCGGACTTTGTGGCCAAAGACTAGGTCATTTGGACTAAAACCAGTGCTTTCTTGAACTACACCACGCGCAGACAACAAGAGCCATGGCAACGCCTCCTCCCAATCTCTCCGCATCCCAACACAGTAAGCGCGCAAGAGAGACTTCAACGTGGCATGCCAGCGCTCCAATGCCCCCTGACTCTGTGCGTGATACGCGCTGCTCAAATTGTGCTTCACCTGCATCGACTTCAACGCTGCAGCAAATGTTCTGGAGGTAAAGTTAGACCCTCTGTCGCTCTGAATTACCTTTGGAATGCCAAAGACAGAAATGAATTTAGACAAACATTTCAATATTGACCTTGTGGTAATTGTTCTCAAGGCATACGCTGCTGGATACCGAGTGGCCTGGCACATGATGGTAAAGAGGTACACACAACCAGATTTCGAAGGGGGTAGTGGACCTACACAATCAATAATGAGATGCTCAAATGGTGTGCCAACAGACGGAATAGGTTGAAGTGGTGCAGGTTTAATGGGAGTACTCTGTTTCGCAACCTGGCAAACATGACATGCTTTGACAAATCTAGATACATGGCGTTTCATCCGTGGCCAGTAAAAATGTTCCAAAAGACGTCGGTAGGTTTTC
>NW_026907235.1:0-59054 GCF_033978795.1 Nerophis ophidion | reverse complement strand
AAAAGGCACCCAGAAGTGAACCATCAAAAGTGGGGGACAATTTGAGAAAAAGTTGGAAAAAGGTCCGAAATTGATTAAAAATCCTACCCAGGATGGAGTTCCACAAGTCCCGCAGCGAGCTGCACGAGCCGCAGGAACACCGGGAATGACCAAAAGGCACCCAGAAGTGAACCAGCGAAAGTGGGGGAAAAATGGAGGAAAAGGAGGAAAAAGTACCAAATTGTTTAAAAATCCTACCCAGGATGGAGTTCCAGAAGCCCCGCAGCGAGCTGCCCGAGCCGCGGGAACACCGGGAATGACCAAAAGGCACCCAGAAGTGAACCATCAAAAGTGGGGGACAATTTGAGAAAATGTTGGAAAAAGGTCCGAAATTGTTTAAAAATCCTACCCAGGATGGAGTTCCAGAAGCCCCGCAGCGAGCTGCACGAGCCGCGGGAACACCGGGAATGACCAAAAGGCACCCAGAAGTGTCAACTTTTAAAAGTCGGGATTTTTTCTAAGTGTCCACTTATATGGTCGGGATTTTTTCTAAGTGTCAACTTATATAGTCGGGATTTTTTCTAAGTGTCAACTTATATAGTCGGGATTTTTTCTAAGTGTCAACTTGTAAAGTGAGGATTTTTTTCCAAGTGTCAACCTGTAAAGTGGGGATTTTTTTCCAAGTGTCCACTTTTGGTTCACCATGCCTTCCAGAGTCAAAGAAGCCCCCGAGTGAGACCCAAAAAACCGGGCCGAGTGATGTCATTTGGGGCCCTATTTTCAGTCATTTTGTGGGATTTCGGTGACGCCGAGGAGGGAAGCAGGTGTCAAGGGAGGGGGGGTGCCTGTCCCTTTAAGAAGGCCGGCTTGCCGTGGATCTACACCCGGGTAGGGAATTCAAAATAGGTCCCTCTATTTGCTGGAAGTCAGCACAAAAAAGCTGGAAATATGACAGGGAAAAAAAAAAGAAGAAGGTGCAATGATGGCAGAGTGTCCATGTTGCTGTCCCTTTAAGAAGGCCGGCTTGCCGTGGATCTCCACCCGGGTGGGGAATTCCAAATAGTTCCCTCTATTTGCTGGAAGTGCCCCCCCAAAAAGCTGTCCATTTCCCCAAGTTTTTAAGGAGGGAAAAGCCACTTTAAGCCTAAAAAGGAAAGCGGGGATTTGGAGCCCTCCGGTGGACTTCCGCCGCCGCTGCACCCATCCAAAAATGCATGATTTCCAAGTGCGCCTTATTGAGAGAGTCCAGACTTATAAAGGGAAACAAAAACCAGGGTTGGGGTTGGATGCATCACACTGTAAGTCTCGGCTGCAGCCAGAAGCAAGTATTAAAAAGATAGACATCAACCATCATTTAAAAAGGGGAAAACAAATCCATTCATAAATAAATCATATCCAAATTTTAAAAAGAGGCAGCAGAAAATAGGCATGATAAACAAAGAGGGCTGGGGTTTGGAGGAGGGCAAAATGTCCCGCAGCCGGCCGCCCGAGTTCCGGGATGCCCAGCACGTCCATAACGCACCCCGCAAAGTCAAACTGGAAGTGGAGGGGAAAAAAGCTGGGAAAGAAGTTAAATGTCCTCAAAGTGTTCCAAAATCAGTCCCACGAGTCCCGCAGCTGGCCACCCGAGTCCAGGGAAGCCCGGCACCTCCGTAACAAGGCCTGCAAAGTCACACTGCAAGTGGGGGAGAAAAGCTGGCATAGTAGCCAAAAGTCCTCAAAGTGTTCAAAAATCAGTCCCCCACCAGCCCCGCAGCTGGCCACCCGAGTCCAGGGACGCCCGGCACAGCCGTAACGCACCCCGCAAAGTCAAACTGCAAGTGGGGGAGAAAAGCTGGGAAAAAAAGCCAAAAGTCCTCAAAGTTTTCAAAATCCGCACCCGGGACTGAGTCCAGCAAGTCCCCCCGGTCCCAAAAAGGCCATTTTTTTTCAAAAAATACCCAGAAAATCCGGGGGCCGGATTCGGAATCCGGCGTACCGCTTTCGGCCCGCGTGCCCTAGATTGGAGACCAATGTCAAAAATGGACGCCGGTCGGGTATTTTTTTCCTTGGGGTCTATAGAGAGTAAATCCGGAGGAAAATTGGCCTTACAAGCAAAGGGAGGGATTTTAGGGGGCATAACGTCCAGCCGCGTGCCTCCCGGGTCCCGGGGAAGAAAAACTCCAGAAAACTCATAAAATCATGCCCAGCATGGAGATCCACAAGTCCCGCCGCAGGCCCGAGGCTTCCCGGGTCCCGGGAATGACCAAAAGACACCCAGGAGTGGACCATCGAAAGTGGGAGGGAAATGGAGGGAAAGTCGGAAAAAGGTCCAAAATGGGTTGAAAATCATATGATCCCACCCAGGGTAGAGTTCCACAAGTCCCGCAGCGAGCTGCACGAGCCGCAGGAACACCGGGAATGACCAAAAGGCACCCAGAAGTGAACCAGCCAAAGTGGGGGACAATTTGAGAAAAAGTTGGAAAAAGGTCCGAAATTGATTAAAAATCCTACCCAGGATGGAGTTCCAGAAGCCCCGCAGCGAGCTGCGCGAGCCGCAGGAACACCGGGAATGACCAAAAGGCACCCAGAAGTGAACCAGCGAAAGTGGGGGGAAAATGGAGGAAAAGTTGGAAAAAGGTCCGAAATTGATTAAAAATCCTACCCAGGATGGAGTTCCAGAAGCCCCGCAGCGAGCTGCGCGAGCCGCAGGAACACCGGGAATGACCAAAAGGCACCCAGAAGTGAACCAGCGAAAGTGGGGGAAAAATGGAGGAAAAGGAGGAAAAAGTACCAAATTGTTTAAAAATCCTACCCAGGATGGAGTTCCACAAGTCCCGCAGCGAGCTGCACGAGCCGCAGGAACACCGGGAATGACCAAAAGGCACCCAGAAGTGAACCAGCGAAAGTGGGGGAAAAATGGAGGAAAAGGAGGAAAAAGTACCAAATTGTTTAAAAATCCTACCCAGGATGGAGTTCCACAAGTCCCGCAGCGAGCTGCACGAGCCGCAGGAACACCGGGAATGACCAAAAGGCACCCAGAAGTGAACCATCAAAAGTGGGGGACAATTTGAGAAAAAGTTGGAAAAAGGTCCGAAATTGATTAAAAATCCTACCCAGGATGGAGTTCCAGAAGCCCCGCAGCGAGCTGCGCGAGCCGCAGGAACACCGGGAATGACCAAAAGGCACCCAGAAGTGAACCATCAAAAGTGGGGGACAATTTGAGAAAAAGTTGGAAAAAGGTCCGAAATTGATTAAAAATCCTACCCAGGATGGAGTTCCAGAAGCCCCGCAGCGAGCTGCGCGAGCCGCAGGAACACCGGGAATGACCAAAAGGCACCCAGAAGTGAACCAGCGAAAGTGGGGGGAAAATGGAGGAAAAGGAGGAAAAAGTACCAAATTGTTTAAAAATCCTACCCAGGATGGAATTCCAGAAGCCCCGCAGCGAGCTGCACGAGCCGCAGGAACACCGGGAATGACCAAAAGGCACCCAGAAGTGAACCATCAAAAGTGGGGGACAATTTGAGAAAAAGTTGGAAAAAGGTCCGAAATTGATTAAAAATCCTACCCAGGATGGAGTTCCAGAAGCCCCGCAGCGAGCTGCCCGAGCCGCAGGAACACCGATAATGAACAAAAGGCACCCAGAAGTGAACCAGCGAAAGTGGGGGAAAAATGGAGGAAAAGGAGGAAAAAGCACCAAATTGTTTAAAAATCCTACCCAGGATGGAGTTCCACAAGTCCCGCAGCGAGCTGCACGAGCCGCAGGAACACCGATAATGAACAAAAGGCACCCAGAAGTGAACCAGCGAAAGTGGGGGAAAATGGAGGAAAAGGAGGAGAAAGTACCAAATTGTTTAAAAATCTTACCCAGGATGGAGTTCCACAAGTCCCGCAGCGAGCTGCACGAGCCGCAGGAACACCGGGAATGACCAAAAGGCACCCAGAAGTGAACCATCAAAAGTGGGGGACAATTTGAGAAAAAGTTGGAAAAAGGTCCGAAATTGTTTAAAAATCCTACCCAGGATGGAGTTCCACAAGTCCCGCAGCGAGCTGCACGAGCCGCAGGAACACCGGGAATGACCAAAAGGCACCCAGAAGTGAACCAGCGAAAGTGGGGGGAAAATGGAGGAAAAGGAGGAAAAAGTACCAAATTGTTTAAAAATCCTACCCAGGATGGAGTTCCAGAAGCCCCGCAGCGAGCTGCGCGAGCCGCAGGAACACCGGGAATGACCAAAAGGCACCCAGAAGTGAACCATCAAAAGTGGGGGACAATTTGAGAAAAAGTTGGAAAAAGGTCCGAAATTGATTAAAAATCCTACCCAGGATGGAGTTCCAGAAGCCCCGCAGCGAGCTGCGCGAGCCGCAGGAACACCGGGAATGACCAAAAGGCACCCAGAAGTGAACCATCAAAAGTGGGGGACAATTTGAGAAAAAGTTGGAAAAAGGTCCGAAATTGATTAAAAATCCTACCCAGGATGGAGTTCCACAAGCCCCGCAGCGAGCTGCACGAGCCGCAGGAACACCGGGAATGACCAAAAGGCACCCAGAAGTGAACCAGCGAAAGTGGGGGAAAAATGGAGGAAAAGGAGGAAAAAGTACCAAATTGTTTAAAAATCCTACCCAGGATGGAGTTCCACAAGTCCCGCAGCGAGCTGCACGAGCCGCAGGAACACCGGGAATGACCAAAAGGCACCCAGAAGTGAACCAGCGAAAGTGGGGGAAAAATGGAGGAAAAGGAGGAAAAAGTGCCAAATTGTTTAAAAATCCTACCCAGGATGGAGTTCCACAAGTCCCGCAGCGAGCTGCGCGAGCCGCAGGAACACCGGGAATGACCAAAAGGCACCCAGAAGTGAACCATCAAAAGTGGGGGACAATTTGAGAAAAAGTTGGAAAAAGGTCCGAAATTGTTTAAAAATCCTACCCAGGATGGAGTTCCAGAAGCCCCGCAGCGAGCTGCACGAGCCGCAGGAACACCGGGAATGACCAAAAGGCACCCAGAAGTGAACCAGCGAAAGTGGGGGGAAAATGGAGGAAAAGGAGGAAAAAGTACCAAATTGTTTAAAAATCCTACCCAGGATGGAGTTCCACAAGTCCCGCAAAGAGCTGCACGAGCCGCAGGAACACCGGGAATGACCAAAAGGCACCCAGAAGTGAACCATCAAAAGTGGGGGACAATTTGAGAAAAAGTTGGAAAAAGGTCCGAAATTGATTAAAAATCCTACCCAGGATGGAGTTCCAGAAGCCCCGCAGCAAGCTGCGCGAGCCGCAGGAACACCGGGAATGACCAAAAGGCACCCAGAAGTGAACCATCAAAAGTGGGGGACAATTTGAGAAAAAGTTGGAAAAAGGTCCGAAATTGATTAAAAATCCTACCCAGGATGGAGTTCCAGAAGCCCCGCAGCGAGCTGCGCGAGCCGCAGGAACACCGGGAATGACCAAAAGGCACCCAGAAGTGAACCAGCGAAAGTGGGGGGAAAATGGAGGAAAAGTTGGAAAAAGGTCCGAAATTGATTAAAAATCCTACCCAGGATGGAGTTCCACAAGTCCCGCAGCGAGCTGCGCGAGCCGCAGGAACACCGGGAATGACCAAAAGGCACCCAGAAGTGAACCAGCGAAAGTGGGGGAAAAATGGAGGAAAAGGAGGAAAAAGTACCAAATTGTTTAAAAATCCTACCCAGGATGGAGTTCCACAAGTCCCGCAGCGAGCTGCACGAGCCGCAGGAACACCGGGAATGACCAAAAGGCACCCAGAAGTGAACCAGCGAAAGTGGGGGAAAAATGGAGGAAAAGGAGGAAAAAGTACCAAATTGTTTAAAAATCCTACCCAGGATGGAGTTCCACAAGTCCCGCAGCGAGCTGCACGAGCCGCAGGAACACCGGGAATGACCAAAAGGCACCCAGAAGTGAACCATCAAAAGTGGGGGACAATTTGAGAAAAAGTTGGAAAAAGGTCCGAAATTGATTAAAAATCCTACCCAGGATGGAGTTCCAGAAGCCCCGCAGCGAGCTGCGCGAGCCGCAGGAACACCGGGAATGACCAAAAGGCACCCAGAAGTGAACCATCAAAAGTGGGGGACAATTTGAGAAAAAGTTGGAAAAAGGTCCGAAATTGATTAAAAATCCTACCCAGGATGGAGTTCCAGAAGCCCCGCAGCGAGCTGCCCGAGCCGCAGGAACACCGATAATGAACAAAAGGCACCCAGAAGTGAACCAGCGAAAGTGGGGGAAAAATGGAGGAAAAGGAGGAAAAAGCACCAAATTGTTTAAAAATCCTACCCAGGATGGAGTTCCACAAGTCCCGCAGCGAGCTGCACGAGCCGCAGGAACACCGATAATGAACAAAAGGCACCCAGAAGTGAACCAGCGAAAGTGGGGGAAAATGGAGGAAAAGGAGGAGAAAGTACCAAATTGTTTAAAAATCTTACCCAGGATGGAGTTCCACAAGTCCCGCAGCGAGCTGCACGAGCCGCAGGAACACCGGGAATGACCAAAAGGCACCCAGAAGTGAACCATCAAAAGTGGGGGACAATTTGAGAAAAAGTTGGAAAAAGGTCCGAAATTGTTTAAAAATCCTACCCAGGATGGAGTTCCACAAGTCCCGCAGCGAGCTGCACGAGCCGCAGGAACACCGGGAATGACCAAAAGGCACCCAGAAGTGAACCAGCGAAAGTGGGGGGAAAATGGAGGAAAAGGAGGAAAAAGTACCAAATTGTTTAAAAATCCTACCCAGGATGGAGTTCCAGAAGCCCCGCAGCGAGCTGCGCGAGCCGCAGGAACACCGGGAATGACCAAAAGGCACCCAGAAGTGAACCATCAAAAGTGGGGGACAATTTGAGAAAAAGTTGGAAAAAGGTCCGAAATTGATTAAAAATCCTACCCAGGATGGAGTTCCAGAAGCCCCGCAGCGAGCTGCGCGAGCCGCAGGAACACCGGGAATGACCAAAAGGCACCCAGAAGTGAACCATCAAAAGTGGGGGACAATTTGAGAAAAAGTTGGAAAAAGGTCCGAAATTGATTAAAAATCCTACCCAGGATGGAGTTCCACAAGCCCCGCAGCGAGCTGCACGAGCCGCAGGAACACCGGGAATGACCAAAAGGCACCCAGAAGTGAACCAGCGAAAGTGGGGGAAAAATGGAGGAAAAGGAGGAAAAAGTACCAAATTGTTTAAAAATCCTACCCAGGATGGAGTTCCACAAGTCCCGCAGCGAGCTGCACGAGCCGCAGGAACACCGGGAATGACCAAAAGGCACCCAGAAGTGAACCAGCGAAAGTGGGGGAAAAATGGAGGAAAAGGAGGAAAAAGTACCAAATTGTTTAAAAATCCTACCAGGATGGAGTTCCAGAAGTCCCGCAGCGAGCTGCACGAGCCGCAGGAACACCGGGAATGACCAAAAGGCACCCAGAAGTGAACCAGCGAAAGTGGGGGACAATTTGAGAAAAAGTTGGAAAAAAGGTCCGAAATTGATTAAAAATCCTACCCAGGATGGAGTTCCAGAAGCCCCGCAGCGAGCTGCGCGAGCCGCGGGACCCCCGGGAATGACCAAAAGGCACCCAGAAGTGAACCAGCGAAAGTGGGGGACAATTTGAGAAAAAGTTGGAAAAAGGTCCGAAATTGATTAAAAATCCTACCCAGGATGGAGTTCCAGAAGTCCCGCAGCGAGCTGCATGAGCCGCAGGAACACCGGGAATGACCAAAAGGCACCCAGAAGTGAACCAGCGAAAGTGGGGGAAAAATGGAGGAAAAGGAGGAAAAAGTGCCAAATTGTTTAAAAATCCTACCCAGGATGGAGTTCCACAAGTCCCGCAGCGAGCTGCACGAGCCGCAGGAACACCGGGAATGACCAAAAGGCACCCAGAAGTGAACCATCAAAAGTGGGGGACAATTTGAGAAAAAGTTGGAAAAAGGTCCGAAATTGATTAAAAATCCTACCCAGGATGGAGTTCCACAAGTCCCGCAGCGAGCTGCACGAGCCGCAGGAACACCGGGAATGACCAAAAGGCACCCAGAAGTGAACCAGCGAAAGTGGGGGAAAAATGGAGGAAAAGGAGGAAAAAGTGCCAAATTGTTTAAAAATCCTACCCAGGATGGAGTTCCAGAAGCCCCGCAGCGAGCTGCACAAGCCGCAGGAACACCGGGAATGACCAAAAGGCACCCAGAAGTGAACCATCAAAAGTGGGGGACAATTTGAGAAAAAGTTGGAAAAAGGTCCGAAATTGATTAAAAATCCTACCCAGGATGGAGTTCCAGAAGTCCCGCAGCGAGCTGCACGAGCCGCAGGAACACCGGGAATGACCAAAAGGCACCCAGAAGTGAACCAGCGAAAGTGGGGGAAAAATGGAGGAAAAGGAGGAAAAAGTGCCAAATTGTTTAAAAATCCTACCCAGGATGGAGTTCCACAAGTCCCGCAGCGAGCTGCACGAGCCGCAGGAACACCGGGAATGACCAAAAGGCACCCAGAAGTGAACCAGCGAAAGTGGGGGAAAAATGGAGGAAAAGGAGGAAAAAGTGCCAAATTGTTTAAAAATCCTACCCAGGATGGAGTTCCAGAAGCCCCGCAGCGAGCTGCACGAGCCGCAGGAACACCGGGAATGACCAAAAGGCACCCAGAAGTGAACCATCAAAAGTGGGGGACAATTTGAGGAAAAAGTTGGAAAAAGGTCCGAAAGTGTTTAAAAATCCTACCCAGGATGGAGTTCCAGAAGTCCCGCAGCGAGCTGCCCGAGCTCCGGGACCCCCGGGAATGACCAAAAGGCACCCAGAAGTGAACCATCAAAAGTGGGGGACAATTTGAGGAAAAAGTTGGAAAAAGGTCCGAAATTGTTTAAAAATCCTACCCAGGATGGAGTTCCAGAAGTCCCGCAGCGAGCTCCGGGGCCCCCGGGAATGACCAAAAGATACCCAGGAGTGAACCAGCCAAAGTTGGGGACAATTTGAGAAAAAGTTGGAAAAAGGTCCGAAATTGTTTAAAAATCCTACCCAGGATGGAGTTCCAGAAGTCCCGCAGCGAGCTGCCCGAGCCGCAGGAACACCGGGAATGACCAAAAGGCACCCAGAAGTGAACCATCAAAAGTGGGGGACAATTTGAGAAAAAGTTGGAAAAAGGTCCGAAATTGTTTAAAAATCCTACCCAGGATGGAGTTCCAGAAGCCCCGCAGCGAGCTGCACGAGCCGCAGGAACACCGGGAATGACCAAAAGGCACCCAGAAGTGAATCATCAAAAGTGGGGGACAATTTGAGAAAAAGTTGGAAAAAGGTCCGAAATTGATTAAAAATCCTACCCAGGATGGAGTTCCAGAAGCCCCGCAGCGAGCTGCGCGAGCTCCGGGACCCCCGGGAATGACCAAAAGATACCCAGGAGTGAACCAGCGAAAGTGGGGGAAAAATGGAGGAAAAGGAGGAAAAAGGTCCGAAATTGTTTAAAAATCCTACCCAGGATGGAGTTCCAGAAGTCCCGCAGCGAGCTGCACGAGCCGCAGGAACACCGGGAATGACGAAAAGGCACCCAGAAGTGAACCAGCGAAAGTGGGGGAAAAATGGAGAAAAAGTTGGAAAAAGGTCCGAAATTGTTTAAAAATCCTACCCAGGATGGAGTTCCAGAAGCCCCGCAGCGAGCTGCGCGAGCTCCGGGACCCCCGGGAATGACCAAAAGATACCCAGGAGTGAACCAGCGAAAGTGGGGGAAAAATGGAGGAAAAGGAGGAAAAAGGTCCGAAATTGTTTAAAAATCCTACCCAGGATGGAGTTCCAGAAGTCCCGCAGCGAGCTGCACGAGCCGCAGGAACACCGGGAATGACGAAAAGGCACCCAGAAGTGAACCAGCGAAAGTGGGGGAAAAATGGAGGAAAAGGAGGAAAAAGTACCAAATTGATTAAAAATCCTACCCAGGATGGAGTTCCAGAAGCCCCGCAGCGAGCTGCACGAGCCACAGGAACACCGGGAATGACCAAAAGATACCCAGGAGTGAACCAGCCAAAGTGGGGGACAATTTGAGAAAAAGTTGGAAAAAGGTCCGAAATTGATTAAAAATCCTACCCAGGATGGAGT
Source organism: Nerophis ophidion (assembly GCF_033978795.1). NCBI lineage: Eukaryota > Metazoa > Chordata > Actinopteri > Syngnathiformes > Syngnathidae > Nerophis > Nerophis ophidion. The sequence continues at coordinate 49,050 of NW_026907235.1, read as the reverse complement.
TCCAGAAGCCCCGCAGCGAGCTGCGCGAGCTCCGGGACCCCCGGGAATGACCAAAAGATACCCAGGAGTGAACCAGCCAAAGTGGGGGAAAAATGGAGGAAAAGGAGGAAAAAGTACCAAATTGTTTAAAAATCCTACCCAGGATGGAGTTCCAGAAGCCCCGCAGCGAGCTGCACGAGCCGCAGGAACACCGGGAATGACCAAAAGGCACCCAGAAGTGAACCAGCCAAAGTGGGGGACAATTTGAGAAAAAGTTGGAAAAAGGTCCGAAATTGTTTAAAAATCCTACCCAGGATGGAGTTCCAGAAGTCCCGCAGCGAGCTGCCCGAGCCGCAGGAACACCGGGAATGACCAAAAGGCACCCAGAAGTGAACCAGCGAAAGTGGGGGAAAAATGGAGGAAAAGGAGGAAAAAGTACCAAATTGTTTAAAAATCCTACCCAGGATGGAGTTCCACAAGTCCCGCAGCGAGCTGCACGAGCCGCAGGAACACCGGGAATGACCAAAAGGCACCCAGAAGTGAACCAGCGAAAGTGGGGGAAAAATGGAGGAAAAGGAGGAAAAAGTGCCAAATTGTTAAAAAATCCTACCCAGGATGGAGTTCCAGAAGTCCCGCAGCGAGCTGCACGAGCCGCAGGAACACCGGGAATGACCAAAAGGCACCCAGAAGTGAACCAGCGAAAGTGGGGGAAAAATGGAGGAAAAGGAGGAAAAAGTGCCAAATTGTTTAAAAATCCTACCCAGGATGGAGTTCCAGAAGCCCCGCAGCGAGCTGCACGAGCCGCAGGAACACCGGGAATGACCAAAAGGCACCCAGAAGTGAACCATCAAAAGTGGGGGACAATTTGAGGAAAAAGTTGGAAAAAGGTCCGAAAGTGTTTAAAAATCCTACCCAGGATGGAGTTCCAGAAGTCCCGCAGCGAGCTGCCCGAGCTCCGGGACCCCCGGGAATGACCAAAAGGCACCCAGAAGTGAACCATCAAAAGTGGGGGACAATTTGAGGAAAAAGTTGGAAAAAGGTCCGAAATTGTTTAAAAATCCTACCCAGGATGGAGTTCCAGAAGTCCCGCAGCGAGCTCCGGGGCCCCCGGGAATGACCAAAAGATACCCAGGAGTGAACCAGCCAAAGTTGGGGACAATTTGAGAAAAAGTTGGAAAAAGGTCCGAAATTGTTTAAAAATCCTACCCAGGATGGAGTTCCAGAAGTCCCGCAGCGAGCTGCGCGAGCTCCGGGACCCCCGGGAATGACCAAAAGGCACCCAGAAGTGAACCAGCCAAAGTGGGGGACAATTTGAGAAAAAGTTGGAAAAAGGTCCGAAATTGTTTAAAAATCCTACCCAGGATGGAGTTCCAGAAGTCCCGCAGCGAGCTGCACGAGCCGCAGGAACACCGGGAATGACCGAAAGGCACCCAGAAGTGAACCAGCGAAAGTGGGGGAAAAATGGAGGAAAAAGTACCAAATTGTTTAAAAATCCTACCCAGGATGGAGTTCCACAAGTCCCGCAAAGAGCTGCACGAGCCGCAGGAACACCGGGAATGACCAAAAGGCACCCAGAAGTGAACCATCAAAAGTGGGGAAAAAATGGAGGAAAAGGAGGAAAATGTGCCAAATTGTTTAAAAATCCTACCCAGGATGGAGTTCCAGAAGCCCCGCAGCGAGCTGCGCGAGCTCCGGGACCCCCGGGAATGACCAAAAGATACCCAGGAGTGAACCAGCGAAAGTGGGGGACAATTTGAGAAAAAGTTGGAAAAAGGTCCGAAATTGATTAAAAATCCTACCCAGGATGGAGTTCCAGAAGTCCCGCAGCGAGCTGCGCGAGCTCCGGGACCCCCGGGAATGACCAAAAGGCACCCAGAAGTGAACCATCAAAAGTGGGGGACAATTTGAGAAAAAGTTGGAAAAAGGTCCGAAATTGTTTAAAAATCCTACCCAGGATGGAGTTCCAGAAGCCCCGCAGCGAGCTGCGCGAGCTCCGGGACCCCCGGGAATGACCAAAAGATACCCAGGAGTGAACCAGCGAAAGTGGGGGAAAAATGGAGGAAAAGGAGGAAAAAGGTCCGAAATTGTTTAAAAATCCTACCCAGGATGGAGTTCCAGAAGTCCCGCAGCGAGCTGCACGAGCCGCAGGAACACCGGGAATGACGAAAAGGCACCCAGAAGTGAACCAGCGAAAGTGGGGGAAAAATGGAGGAAAAGGAGGAAAAAGTACCAAATTGTTTAAAAATCCTACCCAGGATGGAGTTCCAGAAGTCCCGCAGCGAGCTGCACGAGCCACAGGAACACCGGGAATGACCAAAAGATACCCAGGAGTGAACCAGCCAAAGTGGGGGACAATTTGAGAAAAAGTTGGAAAAAGGTCCGAAATTGATTAAAAATCCTACCCAGGATGGAGTTCCAGAAGCCCCGCAGCGAGCTGCGCGAGCTCCGGGACCCCCGGGAATGACCAAAAGATACCCAGGAGTGAACCAGCCAAAGTGGGGGAAAAATGGAGGAAAAGGAGGAAAAAGTACCAAATTGTTTAAAAATCCTACCCAGGATGGAGTTCCAGAAGCCCCGCAGCGAGCTGCACGAGCCGCAGGAACACCGGGAATGACCAAAAGGCACCCAGAAGTGAACCATCAAAAGTGGGGGACAATTTGAGAAAAAGTTGGAAAAAGGTCCGAAATTGTTTAAAAATCCTACCCAGGATGGAGTTCCAGAAGTCCCGCAGCGAGCTGCGCAAGCTCCGGGACCCCCGGGAATGACCAAAAGGCACCCAGAAGTGAACCAGCCAAAGTGGGGGACAATTTGAGAAAAAGTTGGAAAAAGGTCCGAAATTGTTAAAAAATCCTACCCAGGATGGAGTTCCAGAAGCCCCGCAGCGAGCTGCGCGAGCTCCGGGACCCCCGGGAATGACCAAAAGGCACCCAGAAGTGAACCAGCCAAAGTGGGGGACAATTTGAGAAAAAGTTGGAAAAAGGTCCGAAATTGTTTAAAAATCCTACCCAGGATGGAGTTCCAGAAGTCCCGCAGCGAGCTGCGCGAGCTCCGGGACCCCCGGGAATGACCAAAAGGCACCCAGAAGTGAACCAGCCAAAGTGGGGGACAATTTGAGAAAAAGTTGGAAAAAGGTCCGAAATTGTTTAAAAATCCTACCCAGGATGGAGTTCCAGAAGTCCCGCAGCGAGCTGCGCGAGCTCCGGGACCCCCGGGAATGACCAAAAGATACCCAGGAGTGAACCAGCCAAAGTGGGGGAAAAATGGAGGAAAAGGAGGAAAAAGTACCAAATTGTTTAAAAATCCTACCCAGGATGGAGTTCCAGAAGCCCCGCAGCGAGCTGCACGAGCCGCAGGAACACCGGGAATGACCAAAAGGCACCCAGAAGTGAACCATCAAAAGTGGGGGACAATTTGAGAAAAAGTTGGAAAAAGGTCCGAAATTGTTTAAAAATCCTACCCAGGATGGAGTTCCAGAAGTCCCGCAGCGAGCTGCGCGAGCTCCGGGACCCCCGGGAATGACCAAAAGATACCCAGGAGTGAACCAGCCAAAGTGGGGGAAAAATGGAGGAAAAGGAGGAAAAAGTACCAAATTGTTTAAAAATCCTACCCAGGATGGAGTTCCAGAAGCCCCGCAGCGAGCTGCACGAGCCGCAGGAACACCGGGAATGACCAAAAGGCACCCAGAAGTGAACCAGCGAAAGTGGGGGAAAAATGGAGGAAAAGGAGGAAAAAGTGCCAAATTGTTTAAAAATCCTACCCAGGATGGAGTTCCACAAGTCCCGCAGCGAGCTGCACGAGCCGCAGGAACACCGGGAATGACCAAAAGGCACCCAGAAGTGAACCATCAAAAGTGGGGGACAATTTGAGAAAAAGTTGGAAAAAGGTCCGAAATTGTTTAAAAATCCTACCCAGGATGGAGTTCCAGAAGCCCCGCAGCGAGCTGCACGAGCCGCAGGAACACCGGGAATGACCAAAAGGCACCCAGAAGTGAATCATCAAAAGTGGGGGACAATTTGAGAAAAAGTTGGAAAAAGGTCCGAAATTGATTAAAAATCCTACCCAGGATGGAGTTCCAGAAGCCCCGCAGCGAGCTGCGCGAGCTCCGGGACCCCCGGGAATGACAAAAGATACCCAGGAGTGAACCATCAAAAGTGGGGGACAATTTGAGAAAAAGTTGGAAAAAGGTCCGAAATTGTTTAAAAATCCTACCCAGGATGGAGTTCCAGAAGCCCCGCAGCGAGCTGCGCGAGCTCCGGGACCCCCGGGAATGACCAAAAGATACCCAGGAGTGAACCATCAAAAGTGGGGGACAATTTGAGAAAAAGTTGGAAAAAGGTCCGAAATTGTTTAAAAATCCTACCCAGGATGGAGTTCCAGAAGCCCCGCAGCGAGCTGCACGAGCCGCAGGAACACCGGGAATGACCAAAAGGCACCCAGAAGTGAACCAGCGAAAGTGGGGGGAAAATGGAGGAAAAGTTGGAAAAAGGTCCGAAATTGATTAAAAATCCTACCCAGGATGGAGTTCCAGAAGCCCCGCAGCGAGCTGCGCGAGCCGCAGGAACACCGGGAATGACCAAAAGGCACCCAGAAGTGAACCAGCGAAAGTGGGGGAAAAATGGAGGAAAAGGAGGAAAAAGTACCAAATTGTTTAAAAATCCTACCCAGGATGGAGTTCCACAAGTCCCGCAGCGAGCTGCACGAGCCGCAGGAACACCGGGAATGACCAAAAGGCACCCAGAAGTGAACCAGCGAAAGTGGGGGAAAAATGGAGGAAAAGGAGGAAAAAGTACCAAATTGTTTAAAAATCCTACCCAGGATGGAGTTCCACAAGTCCCGCAGCGAGCTGCGCGAGCTCCGGGACCCCCGGGAATGACCAAAAGGCACCCAGAAGTGAACCATCAAAAGTGGGGGACAATTTGAGAAAAAGTTGGAAAAAGGTCCGAAATTGTTTAAAAATCCTACCCAGGATGGAGTTCCAGAAGCCCCGCAGCGAGCTGCGCGAGCCGCAAGAACACCGGGAATGACCAAAAGGCACCCAGAAGTGAACCATCAAAAGTGGGGGACAATTTGAGAAAAAGTTGGAAAAAGGTCCGAAATTGATTAAAAATCCTACCCAGGATGGAGTTCCACAAGTCCCGCAGCGAGCTGCACGAGCCGCAGGAACACCGGGAATGACCAAAAGGCACCCAGAAGTGAACCATCAAAAGTGGGGGACAATTTGAGAAAATGTTGGAAAAAGGTCCGAAATTGATTAAAAATCCTACCCAGGATGGAGTTCCAGAAGCCCCGCAGCGAGCTGCACGAGCCGCAGGAACACCGATAATGAACAAAAGGCACCCAGAAGTGAACCAGCGAAAGTAGGGGAAAAATGGAGGAGAAGGAGGAAAAAGTACCAAATTGTTTAAAAATCCTACCCAGGATGGAGTTCCAGAAGTCCCGCAGCGAGCTGCACGAGCCGCAGGAACACCGGGAATGACCAAAAGGCACCCAGAAGTGAACCAGCGAAAGTGGGGGAAAAATGGAGGAAAAGGAGGAAAAAGTACCAAATTGTTTAAAAATCCTACCCAGGATGGAGTTCCACAAGTCCCGCAGCGAGCTGCACGAGCCGCAGGAACACCGGGAATGACCAAAAGGCACCCAGAAGTGAACCAGCGAAAGTGGGGGACAATTTGAGAAAAAGTTGGAAAAAGGTCCGAAATTGATTAAAAATCCTACCCAGGATGGAGTTCCAGAAGCCCCGCAGCGAGCTGCGCGAGCCGCAGGAACACCGGGAATGACCAAAAGGCACCCAGAAGTGAACCATCAAAAGTGGGGGACAATTTGAGAAAAAGTTGGAAAAAGGTCCGAAATTGATTAAAAATCCTACCCAGGATGGAGTTCCAGAAGCCCCGCAGCGAGCTGCGCGAGCCGCAGGAACACCGGGAATGACCAAAAGGCACCCAGAAGTGAACCATCAAAAGTGGGGGACAATTTGAGAAAAAGTTGGAAAAAGGTCCGAAATTGATTAAAAATCCTACCCAGGATGGAGTTCCAGAAGTCCCGCAGCGAGCTGCACGAGCCGCGGGAACACCGGGAATGACCAAAAGGCACCCAGAAGCGAACCAGCGAAAGTGGGGGAAAAATGGAGGAAAAGGAGGAAAAAGTACCAAATTGTTTAAAAATCCTACCCAGGATGGAGTTCCACAAGTCCCGCAGCGAGCTGCACGAGCCGCAGGAACACCGGGAATGACCAAAAGGCACCCAGAAGCGAACCAGCGAAAGTGGGGGAAAAATGGAGGAAAAGGAGGAAAAAGTACCAAATTGTTTAAAAATCCTACCCAGGATGGAGTTCCACAAGTCCCGCAGCGAGCTGCACGAGCCGCAGGAACACCGGGAATGACCAAAAGGCACCCAGAAGCGAACCAGCGAAAGTGGGGGAAAAATGGAGGAAAAGGAGGAAAAAGTACCAAATTGTTTAAAAATCCTACCCAGGATGGAGTTCCACAAGTCCCGCAGCGAGCTGCACGAGCCGCAGGAACACCGGGAATGACCAAAAGGCACCCAGAAGCGAACCAGCGAAAGTGGGGGAAAAATGGAGGAAAAGGAGGAAAAAGTACCAAATTGTTTAAAAATCCTACCCAGGATGGAGTACCACAAGTCCCGCAGCGAGCTGCACGAGCCGCAGGAACACCGGGAATGACCAAAAGGCACCCAGAAGCGAACCAGCCAAAGTGGGGGAAAAATGGAGGAAAAGGAGGAAAAAGTACCAAATTGTTTAAAAATCCTACCCAGGATGGAGTTCCACAAGTCCCGCAAAGAGCTGCACGAGCCGCAGGAACACCGGGAATGACCAAAAGGCACCCAGAAGTGAACCAGCGAAAGTGGGGGAAAAATGGAGGAAAAGGAGGAAAAAGTACCAAATTGTTTAAAAATCCTACCCAGGATGGAGTTCCACAAGTCCCGCAGCGAGCTGCACGAGCCGCAGGAACACCGGGAATGACCAAAAGGCACCCAGAAGCGAACCAGCGAAAGTGGGGGAAAAATGGAGGAAAAGGAGGAAAAAGTACCAAATTGTTTAAAAATCCTACCCAGGATGGAGTTCCACAAGTCCCGCAGCGAGCTGCACGAGCCGCAGGAACACCGGGAATGACCAAAAGATACCCAGAAGCGAACCAGCGAAAGTGGGGGAAAAATGGAGGAAAAGGAGGAAAAAGTACCAAATTGTTTAAAAATCCTACCCAGGATGGAGTTCCACAAGCCCCGCAGCGAGCTGCACGAGCCGCAGGAACACCGGGAATGACCAAAAGGCACCCAGAAGTGAACCATCAAAAGTGGGGGACAATTTGAGAAAAAGTTGGAAAAAGGTCCGAAATTGATTAAAAATCCTACCCAGGATGGAGTTCCACAAGTCCCGCAGCGAGCTGCACGAGCCGCAGGAACACCGGGAATGACCAAAAGGCACCCAGAAGTGAACCAGCGAAAGTGGGGGAAAAATGGAGGAAAAGGAGGAAAAAGTACCAAATTGTTTAAAAATCCTACCCAGGATGGAGTTCCAGAAGCCCCGCAGCGAGCTGCCCGAGCCGCGGGAACACCGGGAATGACCAAAAGGCACCCAGAAGTGAACCATCAAAAGTGGGGGACAATTTGAGAAAATGTTGGAAAAAGGTCCGAAATTGTTTAAAAATCCTACCCAGGATGGAGTTCCAGAAGCCCCGCAGCGAGCTGCACGAGCCGCGGGAACACCGGGAATGACCAAAAGGCACCCAGAAGTGTCAACTTTTAAAAGTCGGGATTTTTTCTAAGTGTCCACTTATATGGTCGGGATTTTTTCTAAGTGTCAACTTATATAGTCGGGATTTTTTCTAAGTGTCAACTTATATAGTCGGGATTTTTTCTAAGTGTCAACTTGTAAAGTGAGGATTTTTTTCCAAGTGTCAACCTGTAAAGTGGGGATTTTTTTCCAAGTGTCCACTTTTGGTTCACCATGCCTTCCAGAGTCAAAGAAGCCCCCGAGTGAGACCCAAAAAACCGGGCCGAGTGATGTCATTTGGGGCCCTATTTTCAGTCATTTTGTGGGATTTCGGTGACGCCGAGGAGGGAAGCAGGTGTCAAGGGAGGGGGGGTGCCTGTCCCTTTAAGAAGGCCGGCTTGCCGTGGATCTACACCCGGGTAGGGAATTCAAAATAGGTCCCTCTATTTGCTGGAAGTCAGCACAAAAAAGCTGGAAATATGACAGGGAAAAAAAAAAGAAGAAGGTGCAATGATGGCAGAGTGTCCATGTTGCTGTCCCTTTAAGAAGGCCGGCTTGCCGTGGATCTCCACCCGGGTGGGGAATTCCAAATAGTTCCCTCTATTTGCTGGAAGTGCCCCCCCAAAAAGCTGTCCATTTCCCCAAGTTTTTAAGGAGGGAAAAGCCACTTTAAGCCTAAAAAGGAAAGCGGGGATTTGGAGCCCTCCGGTGGACTTCCGCCGCCGCTGCACCCATCCAAAAATGCATGATTTCCAAGTGCGCCTTATTGAGAGAGTCCAGACTTATAAAGGGAAACAAAAACCAGGGTTGGGGTTGGATGCATCACACTGTAAGTCTCGGCTGCAGCCAGAAGCAAGTATTAAAAAGATAGACATCAACCATCATTTAAAAAGGGGAAAACAAATCCATTCATAAATAAATCATATCCAAATTTTAAAAAGAGGCAGCAGAAAATAGGCATGATAAACAAAGAGGGCTGGGGTTTGGAGGAGGGCAAAATGTCCCGCAGCCGGCCGCCCGAGTTCCGGGATGCCCAGCACGTCCATAACGCACCCCGCAAAGTCAAACTGGAAGTGGAGGGGAAAAAAGCTGGGAAAGAAGTTAAATGTCCTCAAAGTGTTCCAAAATCAGTCCCACGAGTCCCGCAGCTGGCCACCCGAGTCCAGGGAAGCCCGGCACCTCCGTAACAAGGCCTGCAAAGTCACACTGCAAGTGGGGGAGAAAAGCTGGCATAGTAGCCAAAAGTCCTCAAAGTGTTCAAAAATCAGTCCCCCACCAGCCCCGCAGCTGGCCACCCGAGTCCAGGGACGCCCGGCACAGCCGTAACGCACCCCGCAAAGTCAAACTGCAAGTGGGGGAGAAAAGCTGGGAAAAAAAGCCAAAAGTCCTCAAAGTTTTCAAAATCCGCACCCGGGACTGAGTCCAGCAAGTCCCCCCGGTCCCAAAAAGGCCATTTTTTTTCAAAAAATACCCAGAAAATCCGGGGGCCGGATTCGGAATCCGGCGTACCGCTTTCGGCCCGCGTGCCCTAGATTGGAGACCAATGTCAAAAATGGACGCCGGTCGGGTATTTTTTTCCTTGGGGTCTATAGAGAGTAAATCCGGAGGAAAATTGGCCTTACAAGCAAAGGGAGGGATTTTAGGGGGCATAACGTCCAGCCGCGTGCCTCCCGGGTCCCGGGGAAGAAAAACTCCAGAAAACTCATAAAATCATGCCCAGCATGGAGATCCACAAGTCCCGCCGCAGGCCCGAGGCTTCCCGGGTCCCGGGAATGACCAAAAGACACCCAGGAGTGGACCATCGAAAGTGGGAGGGAAATGGAGGGAAAGTCGGAAAAAGGTCCAAAATGGGTTGAAAATCATATGATCCCACCCAGGGTAGAGTTCCACAAGTCCCGCAGCGAGCTGCACGAGCCGCAGGAACACCGGGAATGACCAAAAGGCACCCAGAAGTGAACCAGCGAAAGTGGGGGAAAAATGGAGGAAAAGTCGGGAAAAAGTGCCAAATTGTTTAAAAATCCTACCCAGGATGGAGTTCCAGAAGCCCCGCAGCGAGCTGCACGAGCCGCGGGAACACCGGGAATGACCAAAAGGCACCCAGAAGTGAACCAGCGAAAGTGGGGGGAAAATGGAGGAAAAGGAGGAAAAAGTACCAAATTGTTTAAAAATCCTACCCAGGATGGAGTTCCAGAAGCCCCTCAGCGAGCTGCGCGAGCCGCGGGAACACCGGGAATGACCAAAAGGCACCCAGAAGTGAACCATCAAAACTGGGGGACAATTTGAGAAAAAGTTGGAAAAAGGTCCGAAATTGTTTAAAAATCCTACCCAGGATGGAGTTCCAGAAGTCCCGCAGCGAGCTGCACGAGCCGCAGGAACACCGGGAATGACCAAAAGGCACCCAGAAGTGAACCATCAAAAGTGGGGGACAATTTGAGAAAAAGTTGGAAAAAAGGTCCGAAATTGATTAAAAATCCTACCCAGGATGGAGTTCCAGAAGCCCCGCAGCGAGCCGCGCGAGCCGCAAGAACACCGGGAATGACCAAAAGGCACCCAGAAGTGAACCAGCGAAAGTGGGGGAAAAATGGAGGAAAAGGAGGAAAAAGTACCAAATTGTTTAAAAATCCTACCCAGGATGGAGTTCCAGAAGTCCCGCAGCGAGCTGCACGAGCCGCAGGAACACCGGGAATGACCAAAAGGCACCCAGAAGTGAACCATCAAAAGTGGGGGACAATTTGAGAAAAAGTTGGAAAAAGGTCCGAAATTGATTAAAAATCCTACCCAGGATGGAGTTCCACAAGTCCCGCAGCGAGCTGCACGAGCCGCAGGAACACCGGGAATGACCAAAAGGCACCCAGAAGTGAACCATCAAAAGTGGGGGACAATTTGAGAAAATGTTGGAAAAAGGTCCGAAATTGATTAAAAATCCTACCCAGGATGGAGTTCCAGAAGCCCCGCAGCGAGCTGCACGAGCCGCAGGAACACCGGGAATGACCAAAAGGCACCCAGAAGTGAACCAGCGAAAGTGGGGGAAAAATGGAGGAAAAGGAGGAAAAAGTACCAAATTGTTTAAAAATCCTACCCAGGATGGAGTTCCAGAAGTCCCGCAGCGAGCTGCCCGAGCCGCGGGAACACCGGGAATGACCAAAAGGCACCCAGAAGTGAACCAGCGAAAGTGGGGGAAAAATGGAGGAAAAGGAGGAAAAAGTACCAAATTGTTTAAAAATCCTACCCAGGATGGAGTTCCAGAAGTCCCGCAGCGAGCTGCACGAGCCGCAGGAACACCGGGAATGACCAAAAGGCACCCAGAAGTGAACCATCAAAAGTGGGGGACAATTTGAGAAAAAGTTGGAAAAAAGGTCCGAAATTGATTAAAAATCCTACCCAGGATGGAGTTCCAGAAGCCCCGCAGCGAGCTGCGCGAGCCGCAAGAACACCGGGAATGACCAAAAGGCACCCAGAAGTGAACCATCAAAAGTGGGGGACAATTTGAGAAAAAGTTGGAAAAAGGTCCGAAATTGATTAAAAATCCTACCCAGGATGGAGTTCCACAAGTCCCGCAGCGAGCTGCACGAGCCGCAGGAACACCGGGAATGACCAAAAGGCACCCAGAAGTGAACCATCAAAAGTGGGGGACAATTTGAGAAAAAGTTGGAAAAAGGTCCGAAATTGATTAAAAATCCTACCCAGGATGGAGTTCCACAAGTCCCGCAGCGAGCTGCACGAGCCGCAAGAACACCGGGAATGACCAAAAGGCACCCAGAAGTGAACCAGCGAAAGTGGGGGAAAAATGGAGGAAAAGGAGGAAAAAGTACCAAATTGTTTAAAAATCCTACCCAGGATGGAGTTCCAGAAGTCCCGCAGCGAGCTGCACGAGCCGCAGGAACACCGGGAATGACCAAAAGGCACCCAGAAGTGAACCATCAAAAGTGGGGGACAATTTGAGAAAAAGTTGGAAAAAGGTCCGAAATTGATTAAAAATCCTACCCAGGATGGAGTTCCACAAGTCCCGCAGCGAGCTGCACGAGCCGCAGGAACACCGGGAATGACCAAAAGGCACCCAGAAGTGAACCATCAAAAGTGGGGGACAATTTGAGAAAATGTTGGAAAAAGGTCCGAAATTGATTAAAAATCCTACCCAGGATGGAGTTCCAGAAGCCCCGCAGCGAGCTGCACGAGCCGCAGGAACACCGGGAATGACCAAAAGGCACCCAGAAGTGAACCAGCGAAAGTGGGGGAAAAATGGAGGAAAAGGAGGAAAAAGTACCAAATTGTTTAAAAATCCTACCCAGGATGGAGTTCCAGAAGTCCCGCAGCGAGCTGCACGAGCCGCAGGAACACCGGGAATGACCAAAAGGCACCCAGAAGTGAACCATCAAAAGTGGGGGACAATTTGAGAAAAAGTTGGAAAAAAGGTCCGAAATTGATTAAAAATCCTACCCAGGATGGAGTTCCAGAAGCCCCGCAGCGAGCTGCGCGAGCCGCAAGAACACCGGGAATGACCAAAAGGCACCCAGAAGTGAACCATCAAAAGTGGGGGACAATTTGAGAAAAAGTTGGAAAAAGGTCCGAAATTGATTAAAAATCCTACCCAGGATGGAGTTCCACAAGTCCCGCAGCGAGCTGCACGAGCCGCAGGAACACCGGGAATGACCAAAAGGCACCCAGAAGTGAACCATCAAAAGTGGGGGACAATTTGAGAAAATGTTGGAAAAAGGTCCGAAATTGATTAAAAATCCTACCCAGGATGGAGTTCCAGAAGCCCCGCAGCGAGCTGCACGAGCCGCAGGAACACCGGGAATGACCAAAAGGCACCAAGAAGTGAACCAGCGAAAGTGGGGGAAAAATGGAGGAAAAGTCGGAAAAAGTACCAAATTGTTTAAAAATCCTACCCAGGATGGAGTTCCAGAAGTCCCGCAGCGAGCTGCCCGAGCCGCGGGAACACCGGGAATGACCAAAAGGCACCCAGAAGTGAACCAGCGAAAGTGGGGGAAAAACGGAGGAGAAGGAGGAAAAAGTACCAAATTGTTTAAAAATCCTACCCAGGATGGAGTTCCAGAAGTCCCGCAGCGAGCTGCCCGAGCCGCGGGAACATTGGGAATCAACAAAAGGCACCCAGAAGTGAACCATCAAAAGTGGCTGACAATTTGAGAAAAAGTTGGAAAAAAGGTCCGAAATTGATTGAAAATCCTACCCAGGATGGAGTTCCAGAAGTCCCAAAGCGAGCTGCGCGAGCTCCGGGACCCCCGGGAATGACCAAAAGGCACCCAGAAGTGAACCATCAAAAGTGGGGGACAATTTGAGAAAAAGTTGGAAAAAGGTCCGAAATTGTTTAAAAATCCTACCCAGGATGGAGTTCCAGAAGCCCCGCAGCGAGCTGCACGAGCCGCGGGAACATTGGGAATCAACAAAAGGCACCCAGAAGTGAACCATCAAAAGTGGCTGACAATTTGAGAAAAAGTTGGAAAAAAGGTCCGAAATTGATTGAAAATCCTACCCAGGATGGAGTTCCAGAAGTCCCAAAGCGAGCTGCGCGAGCTCCGGGACCCCCGGGAATGACCAAAAGGCACCCAGAAGTGAACCATCAAAAGTGGGGGACAATTTGAGAAAAAGTTGGAAAAAGGTCCGAAATTGTTTAAAAATCCTACCCAGGATGGAGTTCCAGAAGCCCCGCAGCGAGCTGCACGAGCCGCAAGAACACCGGGAATGACCAAAAGGCACCCAGAAGTGAACCATCAAAAGTGGGGGACAATTTGAGAAAAAGTTGGAAAAAGGTCCGAAATTGATTAAAAATCCTACCCAGGATGGAGTTCCACAAGTCCCGCAGCGAGCTGCACGAGCCGCAGGAACACCGGGAATGACCAAAAGGCACCCAGAAGTGAACCATCAAAAGTGGGGGACAATTTGAGAAAATGTTGGAAAAAGGTCCGAAATTGATTAAAAATCCTACCCAGGATGGAGTTCCAGAAGCCCCGCAGCGAGCTGCACGAGCCGCAGGAACACCGGGAATGACCAAAAGGCACCAAGAAGTGAACCAGCGAAAGTGGGGGAAAAATGGAGGAAAAGTCGGAAAAAGTACCAAATTGTTTAAAAATCCTACCCAGGATGGAGTTCCAGAAGTCCCGCAGCGAGCTGCCCGAGCCGCGGGAACACCGGGAATGACCAAAAGGCACCCAGAAGTGAACCAGCGAAAGTGGGGGAAAAACGGAGGAGAAGGAGGAAAAAGTACCAAATTGTTTAAAAATCCTACCCAGGATGGAGTTCCAGAAGTCCCGCAGCGAGCTGCCCGAGCCGCGGGAACATTGGGAATCAACAAAAGGCACCCAGAAGTGAACCATCAAAAGTGGCTGACAATTTGAGAAAAAGTTGGAAAAAAGGTCCGAAATTGATTGAAAATCCTACCCAGGATGGAGTTCCAGAAGTCCCAAAGCGAGCTGCGCGAGCTCCGGGACCCCCGGGAATGACCAAAAGGCACCCAGAAGTGAACCATCAAAAGTGGGGGACAATTTGAGAAAAAGTTGGAAAAAGGTCCGAAATTGTTTAAAAATCCTACCCAGGATGGAGTTCCAGAAGCCCCGCAGCGAGCTGCACGAGCCGCAGGAACACCGGGAATGACCAAAAGGCACCCAGAAGTGAACCAGCGAAAGTGGGGGAAAAATGGAGGAAAAGGAGGAAAAAGTACCAAATTGTTTAAAAATCCTACCCAGGATGGAGTTCCACAAGTCCCGCAGCGAGCTGCACGAGCCGCAGGAACACCGGGAATGACCAAAAGGCACCCAGAAGCGAACCAGCGAAAGTGGGGGAAAAATGGAGGAAAAGGAGGAAAAAGTACCAAATTGTTTAAAAATCCTACCCAGGATGGAGTACCACAAGTCCCGCAGCGAGCTGCACGAGCCGCAGGAACACCGGGAATGACCAAAAGGCACCCAGAAGCGAACCAGCCAAAGTGGGGGAAAAATGGAGGAAAAGGAGGAAAAAGTACCAAATTGTTTAAAAATCCTACCCAGGATGGAGTTCCACAAGTCCCGCAAAGAGCTGCACGAGCCGCAGGAACACCGGGAATGACCAAAAGGCACCCAGAAGTGAACCAGCGAAAGTGGGGGAAAAATGGAGGAAAAGGAGGAAAAAGTACCAAATTGTTTAAAAATCCTACCCAGGATGGAGTTCCACAAGTCCCGCAGCGAGCTGCACGAGCCGCAGGAACACCGGGAATGACCAAAAGGCACCCAGAAGCGAACCAGCGAAAGTGGGGGAAAAATGGAGGAAAAGGAGGAAAAAGTACCAAATTGTTTAAAAATCCTACCCAGGATGGAGTTCCACAAGTCCCGCAGCGAGCTGCACGAGCCGCAGGAACACCGGGAATGACCAAAAGATACCCAGAAGCGAACCAGCGAAAGTGGGGGAAAAATGGAGGAAAAGGAGGAAAAAGTACCAAATTGTTTAAAAATCCTACCCAGGATGGAGTTCCAGAAGTCCCGCAGCGAGCTGCACGAGCCGCAGGAACACCGGGAATGACCAAAAGGCACCCAGAAGTGAACCATCAAAAGTGGGGGACAATTTGAGAAAAAGTTGGAAAAAGGTCCGAAATTGATTAAAAATCCTACCCAGGATGGAGTTCCACAAGTCCCGCAGCGAGCTGCACGAGCCGCAGGAACACCGGGAATGACCAAAAGGCACCCAGAAGTGAACCAGCGAAAGTGGGGGAAAAATGGAGGAAAAGGAGGAAAAAGTACCAAATTGTTTAAAAATCCTACCCAGGATGGAGTTCCAGAAGCCCCGCAGCGAGCTGCCCGAGCCGCGGGAACACCGGGAATGACCAAAAGGCACCCAGAAGTGAACCATCAAAAGTGGGGGACAATTTGAGAAAATGTTGGAAAAAGGTCCGAAATTGTTTAAAAATCCTACCCAGGATGGAGTTCCAGAAGCCCCGCAGCGAGCTGCCCGAGCCGCGGGAACACCGGGAATGACCAAAAGGCACCCAGAAGTGAACCATCAAAAGTGGGGGACAATTTGAGAAAAAGTTGGAAAAAGGTCCGAAATTGTTTAAAAATCCTACCCAGGATGGAGTTCCAGAAGCCCCGCAGCGAGCTGCGCGAGCCGCAGGAACACCGGGAATGACCAAAAGGCACCCAGAAGTGAACCATCAAAAGTGGGGGACAATTTGAGAAAAAGTTGGAAAAAGGTCCGAAATTGTTTAAAAATCCTACCCAGGATGGAGTTCCACAAGTCCCGCAGCGAGCTGCACGAGCCGCAGGAACACCGGGAATGACCAAAAGGCACCCAGAAGTGAACCAGCGAAAGTGGGGGAAAAATGGAGGAAAAGGAGGAAAAAGGTCCGAAATTGTTTAAAAATCCTACCCAGGATGGAGTTCCAGAAGCCCCGCAGCGAGCTGCCCGAGCCGCAGGAACACCGGGAATGACCAAAAGGCACCCAGAAGTGAACCATCAAAAGTGGGGGACAATTTGAGAAAAAGTTGGAAAAAGGTCCGAAATTGATTAAAAATCCTACCCAGGATGGAGTTCCAGAAGTCCCGCAGCGAGCTGCACGAGCCGCGGGAACACCGGGAATGACCAAAAGGCACCCAGAAGTGAACCAGCGAAAGTGGGGGAAAAATGGAGGAAAAGGAGGAAAAAGTACCAAATTGTTTAAAAATCCTACCCAGGATGGAGTTCCAGAAGCCCCGCAGCGAGCTGCACGAGCCGCGGGAACACCGGGAATGACCAAAAGGCACCCAGAAGTGAACCATCAAAACTGGGGGAAAAATGGAGGAAAAGTCGGGAAAAAGTGCCAAATTGTTTAAAAATCCTACCCAGGATGGAGTTCCAGAAGCCCCGCAGCGAGCTGCACGAGCCGCGGGAACACCGGGAATGACCAAAAGGCACCCAGAAGTGAACCAGCGAAAGTGGGGGGAAAATGGAGGAAAAGGAGGAAAAAGTACCAAATTGTTTAAAAATCCTACCCAGGATGGAGTTCCAGAAGCCCCTCAGCGAGCTGCGCGAGCCGCGGGAACACCGGGAATGACCAAAAGGCACCCAGAAGTGAACCATCAAAACTGGGGGACAATTTGAGAAAAAGTTGGAAAAAGGTCCGAAATTGTTTAAAAATCCTACCCAGGATGGAGTTCCACAAGTCCCGCAGCGAGCTGCACGAGCCGCAGGAACACCGGGAATGACCAAAAGGCACCCAGAAGTGAACCATCAAAAGTGGGGGACAATTTGAGAAAAAGTTGGAAAAAAGGTCCGAAATTGATTAAAAATCCTACCCAGGATGGAGTTCCAGAAGCCCCGCAGCGAGCCGCGCGAGCCGCAAGAACACCGGGAATGACCAAAAGGCACCCAGAAGTGAACCAGCGAAAGTGGGGGAAAAATGGAGGAAAAGGAGGAAAAAGTACCAAATTGTTTAAAAATCCTACCCAGGATGGAGTTCCAGAAGTCCCGCAGCGAGCTGCACGAGCCGCAGGAACACCGGGAATGACCAAAAGGCACCCAGAAGTGAACCATCAAAAGTGGGGGACAATTTGAGAAAAAGTTGGAAAAAGGTCCGAAATTGATTAAAAATCCTACCCAGGATGGAGTTCCACAAGTCCCGCAGCGAGCTGCACGAGCCGCAGGAACACCGGGAATGACCAAAAGGCACCCAGAAGTGAACCATCAAAAGTGGGGGACAATTTGAGAAAATGTTGGAAAAAGGTCCGAAATTGATTAAAAATCCTACCCAGGATGGAGTTCCAGAAGCCCCGCAGCGAGCTGCACGAGCCGCAGGAACACCGGGAATGACCAAAAGGCACCCAGAAGTGAACCAGCGAAAGTGGGGGAAAAATGGAGGAAAAGGAGGAAAAAGTACCAAATTGTTTAAAAATCCTACCCAGGATGGAGTTCCAGAAGTCCCGCAGCGAGCTGCCCGAGCCGCGGGAACACCGGGAATGACCAAAAGGCACCCAGAAGTGAACCAGCGAAAGTGGGGGAAAAATGGAGGAAAAGGAGGAAAAAGTACCAAATTGTTTAAAAATCCTACCCAGGATGGAGTTCCAGAAGTCCCGCAGCGAGCTGCACGAGCCGCAGGAACACCGGGAATGACCAAAAGGCACCCAGAAGTGAACCATCAAAAGTGGGGGACAATTTGAGAAAAAGTTGGAAAAAAGGTCCGAAATTGATTAAAAATCCTACCCAGGATGGAGTTCCAGAAGCCCCGCAGCGAGCTGCGCGAGCCGCAAGAACACCGGGAATGACCAAAAGGCACCCAGAAGTGAACCATCAAAAGTGGGGGACAATTTGAGAAAAAGTTGGAAAAAGGTCCGAAATTGATTAAAAATCCTACCCAGGATGGAGTTCCACAAGTCCCGCAGCGAGCTGCACGAGCCGCAGGAACACCGGGAATGACCAAAAGGCACCCAGAAGTGAACCATCAAAAGTGGGGGACAATTTGAGAAAAAGTTGGAAAAAGGTCCGAAATTGTTTAAAAATCCTACCCAGGATGGAGTTCCAGAAGTCCCGCAGCGAGCTGCACGAGCCGCAGGAACACCGGGAATGACCAAAAGGCACCCAGAAGTGAACCATCAAAACTGGGGGACAATTTGAGAAAAAGTTGGAAAAAGGTCCGAAATTGTTTAAAAATCCTACCCAGGATGGAGTTCCAGAAGTCCCGCAGCGAGCTGCACGAGCCGCAGGAACACCGGGAATGACCAAAAGGCACCCAGAAGTGAACCATCAAAAGTGGGGGACAATTTGACAAAAAGTTGGAAAAAGGTCCGAAATTGATTAAAAATCCTACCCAGGATGGAGTTCCACAAGTCCCGCAGCGAGCTGCGCGAGCTCCGGGACCCCCGGGAATGACCAAAAGGCACCCAGAAGTGAACCATCAAAAGTGGGGGACAATTTGAGAAAAAGTTGGAAAAAGGTCCGAAATTGTTTAAAAATCCTACCCAGGATGGAGTTCCAGAAGCCCCGCAGCGAGCTGCGCGAGCCGCAAGAACACCGGGAATGACCAAAAGGCACCCAGAAGTGAACCATCAAAAGTGGGGGACAATTTGAGAAAAAGTTGGAAAAAGGTCCGAAATTGATTAAAAATCCTACCCAGGATGGAGTTCCACAAGTCCCGCAGCGAGCTGCACGAGCCGCAGGAACACCGGGAATGACCAAAAGGCACCCAGAAGTGAACCATCAAAAGTGGGGGACAATTTGAGAAAATGTTGGAAAAAGGTCCGAAATTGATTAAAAATCCTACCCAGGATGGAGTTCCAGAAGCCCCGCAGCGAGCTGCACGAGCCGCAGGAACACCGATAATGAACAAAAGGCACCCAGAAGTGAACCAGCGAAAGTAGGGGAAAAATGGAGGAGAAGGAGGAAAAAGTACCAAATTGTTTAAAAATCCTACCCAGGATGGAGTTCCAGAAGTCCCGCAGCGAGCTGCACGAGCCGCAGGAACACCGGGAATGACCAAAAGGCACCCAGAAGTGAACCAGCGAAAGTGGGGGAAAAATGGAGGAAAAGGAGGAAAAAGTACCAAATTGTTTAAAAATCCTACCCAGGATGGAGTTCCACAAGTCCCGCAGCGAGCTGCACGAGCCGCAGGAACACCGGGAATGACCAAAAGGCACCCAGAAGTGAACCAGCGAAAGTGGGGGACAATTTGAGAAAAAGTTGGAAAAAGGTCCGAAATTGATTAAAAATCCTACCCAGGATGGAGTTCCAGAAGCCCCGCAGCGAGCTGCGCGAGCCGCAGGAACACCGGGAATGACCAAAAGGCACCCAGAAGTGAACCATCAAAAGTGGGGGACAATTTGAGAAAAAGTTGGAAAAAGGTCCGAAATTGATTAAAAATCCTACCCAGGATGGAGTTCCAGAAGCCCCGCAGCGAGCTGCGCGAGCCGCAGGAACACCGGGAATGACCAAAAGGCACCCAGAAGTGAACCATCAAAAGTGGGGGACAATTTGAGAAAAAGTTGGAAAAAGGTCCGAAATTGATTAAAAATCCTACCCAGGATGGAGTTCCAGAAGTCCCGCAGCGAGCTGCACGAGCCGCGGGAACACCGGGAATGACCAAAAGGCACCCAGAAGCGAACCAGCGAAAGTGGGGGAAAAATGGAGGAAAAGGAGGAAAAAGTACCAAATTGTTTAAAAATCCTACCCAGGATGGAGTTCCACAAGTCCCGCAGCGAGCTGCACGAGCCGCAGGAACACCGGGAATGACCAAAAGGCACCCAGAAGCGAACCAGCGAAAGTGGGGGAAAAATGGAGGAAAAGGAGGAAAAAGTACCAAATTGTTTAAAAATCCTACCCAGGATGGAGTTCCACAAGTCCCGCAGCGAGCTGCACGAGCCGCAGGAACACCGGGAATGACCAAAAGGCACCCAGAAGCGAACCAGCGAAAGTGGGGGAAAAATGGAGGAAAAGGAGGAAAAAGTACCAAATTGTTTAAAAATCCTACCCAGGATGGAGTTCCACAAGTCCCGCAGCGAGCTGCACGAGCCGCAGGAACACCGGGAATGACCAAAAGGCACCCAGAAGCGAACCAGCGAAAGTGGGGGAAAAATGGAGGAAAAGGAGGAAAAAGTACCAAATTGTTTAAAAATCCTACCCAGGATGGAGTACCACAAGTCCCGCAGCGAGCTGCACGAGCCGCAGGAACACCGGGAATGACCAAAAGGCACCCAGAAGCGAACCAGCCAAAGTGGGGGAAAAATGGAGGAAAAGGAGGAAAAAGTACCAAATTGTTTAAAAATCCTACCCAGGATGGAGTTCCACAAGTCCCGCAAAGAGCTGCACGAGCCGCAGGAACACCGGGAATGACCAAAAGGCACCCAGAAGTGAACCAGCGAAAGTGGGGGAAAAATGGAGGAAAAGGAGGAAAAAGTACCAAATTGTTTAAAAATCCTACCCAGGATGGAGTTCCACAAGTCCCGCAGCGAGCTGCACGAGCCGCAGGAACACCGGGAATGACCAAAAGGCACCCAGAAGCGAACCAGCGAAAGTGGGGGAAAAATGGAGGAAAAGGAGGAAAAAGTACCAAATTGTTTAAAAATCCTACCCAGGATGGAGTTCCACAAGTCCCGCAGCGAGCTGCACGAGCCGCAGGAACACCGGGAATGACCAAAAGATACCCAGAAGCGAACCAGCGAAAGTGGGGGAAAAATGGAGGAAAAGGAGGAAAAAGTACCAAATTGTTTAAAAATCCTACCCAGGATGGAGTTCCACAAGCCCCGCAGCGAGCTGCACGAGCCGCAGGAACACCGGGAATGACCAAAAGGCACCCAGAAGTGAACCATCAAAAGTGGGGGACAATTTGAGAAAAAGTTGGAAAAAGGTCCGAAATTGATTAAAAATCCTACCCAGGATGGAGTTCCACAAGTCCCGCAGCGAGCTGCACGAGCCGCAGGAACACCGGGAATGACCAAAAGGCACCCAGAAGTGAACCAGCGAAAGTGGGGGAAAAATGGAGGAAAAGGAGGAAAAAGTACCAAATTGTTTAAAAATCCTACCCAGGATGGAGTTCCAGAAGCCCCGCAGCGAGCTGCCCGAGCCGCGGGAACACCGGGAATGACCAAAAGGCACCCAGAAGTGAACCATCAAAAGTGGGGGACAATTTGAGAAAATGTTGGAAAAAGGTCCGAAATTGTTTAAAAATCCTACCCAGGATGGAGTTCCAGAAGCCCCGCAGCGAGCTGCACGAGCCGCGGGAACACCGGGAATGACCAAAAGGCACCCAGAAGTGTCAACTTTTAAAAGTCGGGATTTTTTCTAAGTGTCCACTTATATGGTCGGGATTTTTTCTAAGTGTCAACTTATATAGTCGGGATTTTTTCTAAGTGTCAACTTATATAGTCGGGATTTTTTCTAAGTGTCAACTTGTAAAGTGAGGATTTTTTTCCAAGTGTCAACCTGTAAAGTGGGGATTTTTTTCCAAGTGTCCACTTTTGGTTCACCATGCCTTCCAGAGTCAAAGAAGCCCCCGAGTGAGACCCAAAAAACCGGGCCGAGTGATGTCATTTGGGGCCCTATTTTCAGTCATTTTGTGGGATTTCGGTGACGCCGAGGAGGGAAGCAGGTGTCAAGGGAGGGGGGGTGCCTGTCCCTTTAAGAAGGCCGGCTTGCCGTGGATCTACACCCGGGTAGGGAATTCAAAATAGGTCCCTCTATTTGCTGGAAGTCAGCACAAAAAAGCTGGAAATATGACAGGGAAAAAAAAAAGAAGAAGGTGCAATGATGGCAGAGTGTCCATGTTGCTGTCCCTTTAAGAAGGCCGGCTTGCCGTGGATCTCCACCCGGGTGGGGAATTCCAAATAGTTCCCTCTATTTGCTGGAAGTGCCCCCCCAAAAAGCTGTCCATTTCCCCAAGTTTTTAAGGAGGGAAAAGCCACTTTAAGCCTAAAAAGGAAAGCGGGGATTTGGAGCCCTCCGGTGGACTTCCGCCGCCGCTGCACCCATCCAAAAATGCATGATTTCCAAGTGCGCCTTATTGAGAGAGTCCAGACTTATAAAGGGAAACAAAAACCAGGGTTGGGGTTGGATGCATCACACTGTAAGTCTCGGCTGCAGCCAGAAGCAAGTATTAAAAAGATAGACATCAACCATCATTTAAAAAGGGGAAAACAAATCCATTCATAAATAAATCATATCCAAATTTTAAAAAGAGGCAGCAGAAAATAGGCATGATAAACAAAGAGGGCTGGGGTTTGGAGGAGGGCAAAATGTCCCGCAGCCGGCCGCCCGAGTTCCGGGATGCCCAGCACGTCCATAACGCACCCCGCAAAGTCAAACTGGAAGTGGAGGGGAAAAAAGCTGGGAAAGAAGTTAAATGTCCTCAAAGTGTTCCAAAATCAGTCCCACGAGTCCCGCAGCTGGCCACCCGAGTCCAGGGAAGCCCGGCACCTCCGTAACAAGGCCTGCAAAGTCACACTGCAAGTGGGGGAGAAAAGCTGGCATAGTAGCCAAAAGTCCTCAAAGTGTTCAAAAATCAGTCCCCCACCAGCCCCGCAGCTGGCCACCCGAGTCCAGGGACGCCCGGCACAGCCGTAACGCACCCCGCAAAGTCAAACTGCAAGTGGGGGAGAAAAGCTGGGAAAAAAAGCCAAAAGTCCTCAAAGTTTTCAAAATCCGCACCCGGGACTGAGTCCAGCAAGTCCCCCCGGTCCCAAAAAGGCCATTTTTTTTCAAAAAATACCCAGAAAATCCGGGGGCCGGATTCGGAATCCGGCGTACCGCTTTCGGCCCGCGTGCCCTAGATTGGAGACCAATGTCAAAAATGGACGCCGGTCGGGTATTTTTTTCCTTGGGGTCTATAGAGAGTAAATCCGGAGGAAAATTGGCCTTACAAGCAAAGGGAGGGATTTTAGGGGGCATAACGTCCAGCCGCGTGCCTCCCGGGTCCCGGGGAAGAAAAACTCCAGAAAACTCATAAAATCATGCCCAGCATGGAGATCCACAAGTCCCGCCGCAGGCCCGAGGCTTCCCGGGTCCCGGGAATGACCAAAAGACACCCAGGAGTGGACCATCGAAAGTGGGAGGGAAATGGAGGGAAAGTCGGAAAAAGGTCCAAAATGGGTTGAAAATCATATGATCCCACCCAGGGTAGAGTTCCACAAGTCCCGCAGCGAGCTGCACGAGCCGCAGGAACACCGGGAATGACCAAAAGGCACCCAGAAGTGAACCAGCCAAAGTGGGGGACAATTTGAGAAAAAGTTGGAAAAAGGTCCGAAATTGATTAAAAATCCTACCCAGGATGGAGTTCCAGAAGCCCCGCAGCGAGCTGCGCGAGCCGCAGGAACACCGGGAATGACCAAAAGGCACCCAGAAGTGAACCAGCGAAAGTGGGGGGAAAATGGAGGAAAAGTTGGAAAAAGGTCCGAAATTGATTAAAAATCCTACCCAGGATGGAGTTCCAGAAGCCCCGCAGCGAGCTGCGCGAGCCGCAGGAACACCGGGAATGACCAAAAGGCACCCAGAAGTGAACCAGCGAAAGTGGGGGAAAAATGGAGGAAAAGGAGGAAAAAGTACCAAATTGTTTAAAAATCCTACCCAGGATGGAGTTCCACAAGTCCCGCAGCGAGCTGCACGAGCCGCAGGAACACCGGGAATGACCAAAAGGCACCCAGAAGTGAACCAGCGAAAGTGGGGGAAAAATGGAGGAAAAGGAGGAAAAAGTACCAAATTGTTTAAAAATCCTACCCAGGATGGAGTTCCACAAGTCCCGCAGCGAGCTGCACGAGCCGCAGGAACACCGGGAATGACCAAAAGGCACCCAGAAGTGAACCATCAAAAGTGGGGGACAATTTGAGAAAAAGTTGGAAAAAGGTCCGAAATTGATTAAAAATCCTACCCAGGATGGAGTTCCAGAAGCCCCGCAGCGAGCTGCGCGAGCCGCAGGAACACCGGGAATGACCAAAAGGCACCCAGAAGTGAACCATCAAAAGTGGGGGACAATTTGAGAAAAAGTTGGAAAAAGGTCCGAAATTGATTAAAAATCCTACCCAGGATGGAGTTCCAGAAGCCCCGCAGCGAGCTGCGCGAGCCGCAGGAACACCGGGAATGACCAAAAGGCACCCAGAAGTGAACCAGCGAAAGTGGGGGGAAAATGGAGGAAAAGGAGGAAAAAGTACCAAATTGTTTAAAAATCCTACCCAGGATGGAATTCCAGAAGCCCCGCAGCGAGCTGCACGAGCCGCAGGAACACCGGGAATGACCAAAAGGCACCCAGAAGTGAACCATCAAAAGTGGGGGACAATTTGAGAAAAAGTTGGAAAAAGGTCCGAAATTGATTAAAAATCCTACCCAGGATGGAGTTCCAGAAGCCCCGCAGCGAGCTGCCCGAGCCGCAGGAACACCGATAATGAACAAAAGGCACCCAGAAGTGAACCAGCGAAAGTGGGGGAAAAATGGAGGAAAAGGAGGAAAAAGCACCAAATTGTTTAAAAATCCTACCCAGGATGGAGTTCCACAAGTCCCGCAGCGAGCTGCACGAGCCGCAGGAACACCGATAATGAACAAAAGGCACCCAGAAGTGAACCAGCGAAAGTGGGGGAAAATGGAGGAAAAGGAGGAGAAAGTACCAAATTGTTTAAAAATCTTACCCAGGATGGAGTTCCACAAGTCCCGCAGCGAGCTGCACGAGCCGCAGGAACACCGGGAATGACCAAAAGGCACCCAGAAGTGAACCATCAAAAGTGGGGGACAATTTGAGAAAAAGTTGGAAAAAGGTCCGAAATTGTTTAAAAATCCTACCCAGGATGGAGTTCCACAAGTCCCGCAGCGAGCTGCACGAGCCGCAGGAACACCGGGAATGACCAAAAGGCACCCAGAAGTGAACCAGCGAAAGTGGGGGGAAAATGGAGGAAAAGGAGGAAAAAGTACCAAATTGTTTAAAAATCCTACCCAGGATGGAGTTCCAGAAGCCCCGCAGCGAGCTGCGCGAGCCGCAGGAACACCGGGAATGACCAAAAGGCACCCAGAAGTGAACCATCAAAAGTGGGGGACAATTTGAGAAAAAGTTGGAAAAAGGTCCGAAATTGATTAAAAATCCTACCCAGGATGGAGTTCCAGAAGCCCCGCAGCGAGCTGCGCGAGCCGCAGGAACACCGGGAATGACCAAAAGGCACCCAGAAGTGAACCATCAAAAGTGGGGGACAATTTGAGAAAAAGTTGGAAAAAGGTCCGAAATTGATTAAAAATCCTACCCAGGATGGAGTTCCACAAGCCCCGCAGCGAGCTGCACGAGCCGCAGGAACACCGGGAATGACCAAAAGGCACCCAGAAGTGAACCAGCGAAAGTGGGGGAAAAATGGAGGAAAAGGAGGAAAAAGTACCAAATTGTTTAAAAATCCTACCCAGGATGGAGTTCCACAAGTCCCGCAGCGAGCTGCACGAGCCGCAGGAACACCGGGAATGACCAAAAGGCACCCAGAAGTGAACCAGCGAAAGTGGGGGAAAAATGGAGGAAAAGGAGGAAAAAGTGCCAAATTGTTTAAAAATCCTACCCAGGATGGAGTTCCACAAGTCCCGCAGCGAGCTGCGCGAGCCGCAGGAACACCGGGAATGACCAAAAGGCACCCAGAAGTGAACCATCAAAAGTGGGGGACAATTTGAGAAAAAGTTGGAAAAAGGTCCGAAATTGTTTAAAAATCCTACCCAGGATGGAGTTCCAGAAGCCCCGCAGCGAGCTGCACGAGCCGCAGGAACACCGGGAATGACCAAAAGGCACCCAGAAGTGAACCAGCGAAAGTGGGGGGAAAATGGAGGAAAAGGAGGAAAAAGTACCAAATTGTTTAAAAATCCTACCCAGGATGGAGTTCCACAAGTCCCGCAAAGAGCTGCACGAGCCGCAGGAACACCGGGAATGACCAAAAGGCACCCAGAAGTGAACCATCAAAAGTGGGGGACAATTTGAGAAAAAGTTGGAAAAAGGTCCGAAATTGATTAAAAATCCTACCCAGGATGGAGTTCCAGAAGCCCCGCAGCAAGCTGCGCGAGCCGCAGGAACACCGGGAATGACCAAAAGGCACCCAGAAGTGAACCATCAAAAGTGGGGGACAATTTGAGAAAAAGTTGGAAAAAGGTCCGAAATTGATTAAAAATCCTACCCAGGATGGAGTTCCAGAAGCCCCGCAGCGAGCTGCGCGAGCCGCAGGAACACCGGGAATGACCAAAAGGCACCCAGAAGTGAACCAGCGAAAGTGGGGGGAAAATGGAGGAAAAGTTGGAAAAAGGTCCGAAATTGATTAAAAATCCTACCCAGGATGGAGTTCCACAAGTCCCGCAGCGAGCTGCGCGAGCCGCAGGAACACCGGGAATGACCAAAAGGCACCCAGAAGTGAACCAGCGAAAGTGGGGGAAAAATGGAGGAAAAGGAGGAAAAAGTACCAAATTGTTTAAAAATCCTACCCAGGATGGAGTTCCACAAGTCCCGCAGCGAGCTGCACGAGCCGCAGGAACACCGGGAATGACCAAAAGGCACCCAGAAGTGAACCAGCGAAAGTGGGGGAAAAATGGAGGAAAAGGAGGAAAAAGTACCAAATTGTTTAAAAATCCTACCCAGGATGGAGTTCCACAAGTCCCGCAGCGAGCTGCACGAGCCGCAGGAACACCGGGAATGACCAAAAGGCACCCAGAAGTGAACCATCAAAAGTGGGGGACAATTTGAGAAAAAGTTGGAAAAAGGTCCGAAATTGATTAAAAATCCTACCCAGGATGGAGTTCCAGAAGCCCCGCAGCGAGCTGCGCGAGCCGCAGGAACACCGGGAATGACCAAAAGGCACCCAGAAGTGAACCATCAAAAGTGGGGGACAATTTGAGAAAAAGTTGGAAAAAGGTCCGAAATTGATTAAAAATCCTACCCAGGATGGAGTTCCAGAAGCCCCGCAGCGAGCTGCCCGAGCCGCAGGAACACCGATAATGAACAAAAGGCACCCAGAAGTGAACCAGCGAAAGTGGGGGAAAAATGGAGGAAAAGGAGGAAAAAGCACCAAATTGTTTAAAAATCCTACCCAGGATGGAGTTCCACAAGTCCCGCAGCGAGCTGCACGAGCCGCAGGAACACCGATAATGAACAAAAGGCACCCAGAAGTGAACCAGCGAAAGTGGGGGAAAATGGAGGAAAAGGAGGAGAAAGTACCAAATTGTTTAAAAATCTTACCCAGGATGGAGTTCCACAAGTCCCGCAGCGAGCTGCACGAGCCGCAGGAACACCGGGAATGACCAAAAGGCACCCAGAAGTGAACCATCAAAAGTGGGGGACAATTTGAGAAAAAGTTGGAAAAAGGTCCGAAATTGTTTAAAAATCCTACCCAGGATGGAGTTCCACAAGTCCCGCAGCGAGCTGCACGAGCCGCAGGAACACCGGGAATGACCAAAAGGCACCCAGAAGTGAACCAGCGAAAGTGGGGGGAAAATGGAGGAAAAGGAGGAAAAAGTACCAAATTGTTTAAAAATCCTACCCAGGATGGAGTTCCAGAAGCCCCGCAGCGAGCTGCACGAGCCGCAGGAACACCGGGAATGACCAAAAGGCACCCAGAAGTGAACCATCAAAAGTGGGGGACAATTTGAGAAAAAGTTGGAAAAAGGTCCGAAATTGATTAAAAATCCTACCCAGGATGGAGTTCCACAAGTCCCGCAGCGAGCTGCACGAGCCGCAGGAACACCGGGAATGACCAAAAGGCACCCAGAAGTGAACCATCAAAAGTGGGGGACAATTTGAGAAAAAGTTGGAAAAAGGTCCGAAATTGATTAAAAATCCTACCCAGGATGGAGTTCCAGAAGCCCCGCAGCGAGCTGCGCGAGCCGCAGGAACACCGGGAATGACCAAAAGGCACCCAGAAGTGAACCATCAAAAGTGGGGGACAATTTGAGAAAAAGTTGGAAAAAGGTCCGAAATTGATTAAAAATCCTACCCAGGATGGAGTTCCACAAGCCCCGCAGCGAGCTGCACGAGCCGCAGGAACACCGGGAATGACCAAAAGGCACCCAGAAGTGAACCAGCGAAAGTGGGGGAAAAATGGAGGAAAAGGAGGAAAAAGTACCAAATTGTTTAAAAATCCTACCCAGGATGGAGTTCCACAAGTCCCGCAGCGAGCTGCACGAGCCGCAGGAACACCGGGAATGACCAAAAGGCACCCAGAAGTGAACCAGCGAAAGTGGGGGAAAAATGGAGGAAAAGGAGGAAAAAGTACCAAATTGTTTAAAAATCCTACCAGGATGGAGTTCCAGAAGTCCCGCAGCGAGCTGCACGAGCCGCAGGAACACCGGGAATGACCAAAAGGCACCCAGAAGTGAACCAGCGAAAGTGGGGGACAATTTGAGAAAAAGTTGGAAAAAAGGTCCGAAATTGATTAAAAATCCTACCCAGGATGGAGTTCCAGAAGCCCCGCAGCGAGCTGCGCGAGCCGCGGGACCCCCGGGAATGACCAAAAGGCACCCAGAAGTGAACCAGCGAAAGTGGGGGACAATTTGAGAAAAAGTTGGAAAAAGGTCCGAAATTGATTAAAAATCCTACCCAGGATGGAGTTCCAGAAGTCCCGCAGCGAGCTGCATGAGCCGCAGGAACACCGGGAATGACCAAAAGGCACCCAGAAGTGAACCAGCGAAAGTGGGGGAAAAATGGAGGAAAAGGAGGAAAAAGTGCCAAATTGTTTAAAAATCCTACCCAGGATGGAGTTCCACAAGTCCCGCAGCGAGCTGCACGAGCCGCAGGAACACCGGGAATGACCAAAAGGCACCCAGAAGTGAACCATCAAAAGTGGGGGACAATTTGAGAAAAAGTTGGAAAAAGGTCCGAAATTGATTAAAAATCCTACCCAGGATGGAGTTCCACAAGTCCCGCAGCGAGCTGCACGAGCCGCAGGAACACCGGGAATGACCAAAAGGCACCCAGAAGTGAACCAGCGAAAGTGGGGGAAAAATGGAGGAAAAGGAGGAAAAAGTGCCAAATTGTTTAAAAATCCTACCCAGGATGGAGTTCCAGAAGCCCCGCAGCGAGCTGCACAAGCCGCAGGAACACCGGGAATGACCAAAAGGCACCCAGAAGTGAACCATCAAAAGTGGGGGACAATTTGAGAAAAAGTTGGAAAAAGGTCCGAAATTGATTAAAAATCCTACCCAGGATGGAGTTCCAGAAGTCCCGCAGCGAGCTGCACGAGCCGCAGGAACACCGGGAATGACCAAAAGGCACCCAGAAGTGAACCAGCGAAAGTGGGGGAAAAATGGAGGAAAAGGAGGAAAAAGTGCCAAATTGTTTAAAAATCCTACCCAGGATGGAGTTCCACAAGTCCCGCAGCGAGCTGCACGAGCCGCAGGAACACCGGGAATGACCAAAAGGCACCCAGAAGTGAACCAGCGAAAGTGGGGGAAAAATGGAGGAAAAGGAGGAAAAAGTGCCAAATTGTTTAAAAATCCTACCCAGGATGGAGTTCCAGAAGCCCCGCAGCGAGCTGCACGAGCCGCAGGAACACCGGGAATGACCAAAAGGCACCCAGAAGTGAACCATCAAAAGTGGGGGACAATTTGAGGAAAAAGTTGGAAAAAGGTCCGAAAGTGTTTAAAAATCCTACCCAGGATGGAGTTCCAGAAGTCCCGCAGCGAGCTGCCCGAGCTCCGGGACCCCCGGGAATGACCAAAAGGCACCCAGAAGTGAACCATCAAAAGTGGGGGACAATTTGAGGAAAAAGTTGGAAAAAGGTCCGAAATTGTTTAAAAATCCTACCCAGGATGGAGTTCCAGAAGTCCCGCAGCGAGCTCCGGGGCCCCCGGGAATGACCAAAAGATACCCAGGAGTGAACCAGCCAAAGTTGGGGACAATTTGAGAAAAAGTTGGAAAAAGGTCCGAAATTGTTTAAAAATCCTACCCAGGATGGAGTTCCAGAAGTCCCGCAGCGAGCTGCCCGAGCCGCAGGAACACCGGGAATGACCAAAAGGCACCCAGAAGTGAACCATCAAAAGTGGGGGACAATTTGAGAAAAAGTTGGAAAAAGGTCCGAAATTGTTTAAAAATCCTACCCAGGATGGAGTTCCAGAAGCCCCGCAGCGAGCTGCACGAGCCGCAGGAACACCGGGAATGACCAAAAGGCACCCAGAAGTGAATCATCAAAAGTGGGGGACAATTTGAGAAAAAGTTGGAAAAAGGTCCGAAATTGATTAAAAATCCTACCCAGGATGGAGTTCCAGAAGCCCCGCAGCGAGCTGCGCGAGCTCCGGGACCCCCGGGAATGACCAAAAGATACCCAGGAGTGAACCAGCGAAAGTGGGGGAAAAATGGAGGAAAAGGAGGAAAAAGGTCCGAAATTGTTTAAAAATCCTACCCAGGATGGAGTTCCAGAAGTCCCGCAGCGAGCTGCACGAGCCGCAGGAACACCGGGAATGACGAAAAGGCACCCAGAAGTGAACCAGCGAAAGTGGGGGAAAAATGGAGAAAAAGTTGGAAAAAGGTCCGAAATTGTTTAAAAATCCTACCCAGGATGGAGTTCCAGAAGCCCCGCAGCGAGCTGCGCGAGCTCCGGGACCCCCGGGAATGACCAAAAGATACCCAGGAGTGAACCAGCGAAAGTGGGGGAAAAATGGAGGAAAAGGAGGAAAAAGGTCCGAAATTGTTTAAAAATCCTACCCAGGATGGAGTTCCAGAAGTCCCGCAGCGAGCTGCACGAGCCGCAGGAACACCGGGAATGACGAAAAGGCACCCAGAAGTGAACCAGCGAAAGTGGGGGAAAAATGGAGGAAAAGGAGGAAAAAGTACCAAATTGATTAAAAATCCTACCCAGGATGGAGTTCCAGAAGCCCCGCAGCGAGCTGCACGAGCCACAGGAACACCGGGAATGACCAAAAGATACCCAGGAGTGAACCAGCCAAAGTGGGGGACAATTTGAGAAAAAGTTGGAAAAAGGTCCGAAATTGATTAAAAATCCTACCCAGGATGGAGTTCCAGAAGCCCCGCAGCGAGCTGCGCGAGCTCCGGGACCCCCGGGAATGACCAAAAGATACCCAGGAGTGAACCAGCCAAAGTGGGGGAAAAATGGAGGAAAAGGAGGAAAAAGTACCAAATTGTTTAAAAATCCTACCCAGGATGGAGTTCCAGAAGCCCCGCAGCGAGCTGCACGAGCCGCAGGAACACCGGGAATGACCAAAAGGCACCCAGAAGTGAACCAGCCAAAGTGGGGGACAATTTGAGAAAAAGTTGGAAAAAGGTCCGAAATTGTTTAAAAATCCTACCCAGGATGGAGTTCCAGAAGTCCCGCAGCGAGCTGCCCGAGCCGCAGGAACACCGGGAATGACCAAAAGGCACCCAGAAGTGAACCAGCGAAAGTGGGGGAAAAATGGAGGAAAAGGAGGAAAAAGTACCAAATTGTTTAAAAATCCTACCCAGGATGGAGTTCCACAAGTCCCGCAGCGAGCTGCACGAGCCGCAGGAACACCGGGAATGACCAAAAGGCACCCAGAAGTGAACCAGCGAAAGTGGGGGAAAAATGGAGGAAAAGGAGGAAAAAGTGCCAAATTGTTAAAAAATCCTACCCAGGATGGAGTTCCAGAAGTCCCGCAGCGAGCTGCACGAGCCGCAGGAACACCGGGAATGACCAAAAGGCACCCAGAAGTGAACCAGCGAAAGTGGGGGAAAAATGGAGGAAAAGGAGGAAAAAGTGCCAAATTGTTTAAAAATCCTACCCAGGATGGAGTTCCAGAAGCCCCGCAGCGAGCTGCACGAGCCGCAGGAACACCGGGAATGACCAAAAGGCACCCAGAAGTGAACCATCAAAAGTGGGGGACAATTTGAGGAAAAAGTTGGAAAAAGGTCCGAAAGTGTTTAAAAATCCTACCCAGGATGGAGTTCCAGAAGTCCCGCAGCGAGCTGCCCGAGCTCCGGGACCCCCGGGAATGACCAAAAGGCACCCAGAAGTGAACCATCAAAAGTGGGGGACAATTTGAGGAAAAAGTTGGAAAAAGGTCCGAAATTGTTTAAAAATCCTACCCAGGATGGAGTTCCAGAAGTCCCGCAGCGAGCTCCGGGGCCCCCGGGAATGACCAAAAGATACCCAGGAGTGAACCAGCCAAAGTTGGGGACAATTTGAGAAAAAGTTGGAAAAAGGTCCGAAATTGTTTAAAAATCCTACCCAGGATGGAGTTCCAGAAGTCCCGCAGCGAGCTGCGCGAGCTCCGGGACCCCCGGGAATGACCAAAAGGCACCCAGAAGTGAACCAGCCAAAGTGGGGGACAATTTGAGAAAAAGTTGGAAAAAGGTCCGAAATTGTTTAAAAATCCTACCCAGGATGGAGTTCCAGAAGTCCCGCAGCGAGCTGCACGAGCCGCAGGAACACCGGGAATGACCGAAAGGCACCCAGAAGTGAACCAGCGAAAGTGGGGGAAAAATGGAGGAAAAAGTACCAAATTGTTTAAAAATCCTACCCAGGATGGAGTTCCACAAGTCCCGCAAAGAGCTGCACGAGCCGCAGGAACACCGGGAATGACCAAAAGGCACCCAGAAGTGAACCATCAAAAGTGGGGAAAAAATGGAGGAAAAGGAGGAAAATGTGCCAAATTGTTTAAAAATCCTACCCAGGATGGAGTTCCAGAAGCCCCGCAGCGAGCTGCGCGAGCTCCGGGACCCCCGGGAATGACCAAAAGATACCCAGGAGTGAACCAGCGAAAGTGGGGGACAATTTGAGAAAAAGTTGGAAAAAGGTCCGAAATTGATTAAAAATCCTACCCAGGATGGAGTTCCAGAAGTCCCGCAGCGAGCTGCGCGAGCTCCGGGACCCCCGGGAATGACCAAAAGGCACCCAGAAGTGAACCATCAAAAGTGGGGGACAATTTGAGAAAAAGTTGGAAAAAGGTCCGAAATTGTTTAAAAATCCTACCCAGGATGGAGTTCCAGAAGCCCCGCAGCGAGCTGCGCGAGCTCCGGGACCCCCGGGAATGACCAAAAGATACCCAGGAGTGAACCAGCGAAAGTGGGGGAAAAATGGAGGAAAAGGAGGAAAAAGGTCCGAAATTGTTTAAAAATCCTACCCAGGATGGAGTTCCAGAAGTCCCGCAGCGAGCTGCACGAGCCGCAGGAACACCGGGAATGACGAAAAGGCACCCAGAAGTGAACCAGCGAAAGTGGGGGAAAAATGGAGGAAAAGGAGGAAAAAGTACCAAATTGTTTAAAAATCCTACCCAGGATGGAGTTCCAGAAGTCCCGCAGCGAGCTGCACGAGCCACAGGAACACCGGGAATGACCAAAAGATACCCAGGAGTGAACCAGCCAAAGTGGGGGACAATTTGAGAAAAAGTTGGAAAAAGGTCCGAAATTGATTAAAAATCCTACCCAGGATGGAGTTCCAGAAGCCCCGCAGCGAGCTGCGCGAGCTCCGGGACCCCCGGGAATGACCAAAAGATACCCAGGAGTGAACCAGCCAAAGTGGGGGAAAAATGGAGGAAAAGGAGGAAAAAGTACCAAATTGTTTAAAAATCCTACCCAGGATGGAGTTCCAGAAGCCCCGCAGCGAGCTGCACGAGCCGCAGGAACACCGGGAATGACCAAAAGGCACCCAGAAGTGAACCATCAAAAGTGGGGGACAATTTGAGAAAAAGTTGGAAAAAGGTCCGAAATTGTTTAAAAATCCTACCCAGGATGGAGTTCCAGAAGTCCCGCAGCGAGCTGCGCAAGCTCCGGGACCCCCGGGAATGACCAAAAGGCACCCAGAAGTGAACCAGCCAAAGTGGGGGACAATTTGAGAAAAAGTTGGAAAAAGGTCCGAAATTGTTAAAAAATCCTACCCAGGATGGAGTTCCAGAAGCCCCGCAGCGAGCTGCGCGAGCTCCGGGACCCCCGGGAATGACCAAAAGGCACCCAGAAGTGAACCAGCCAAAGTGGGGGACAATTTGAGAAAAAGTTGGAAAAAGGTCCGAAATTGTTTAAAAATCCTACCCAGGATGGAGTTCCAGAAGTCCCGCAGCGAGCTGCGCGAGCTCCGGGACCCCCGGGAATGACCAAAAGGCACCCAGAAGTGAACCAGCCAAAGTGGGGGACAATTTGAGAAAAAGTTGGAAAAAGGTCCGAAATTGTTTAAAAATCCTACCCAGGATGGAGTTCCAGAAGTCCCGCAGCGAGCTGCGCGAGCTCCGGGACCCCCGGGAATGACCAAAAGATACCCAGGAGTGAACCAGCCAAAGTGGGGGAAAAATGGAGGAAAAGGAGGAAAAAGTACCAAATTGTTTAAAAATCCTACCCAGGATGGAGTTCCAGAAGCCCCGCAGCGAGCTGCACGAGCCGCAGGAACACCGGGAATGACCAAAAGGCACCCAGAAGTGAACCATCAAAAGTGGGGGACAATTTGAGAAAAAGTTGGAAAAAGGTCCGAAATTGTTTAAAAATCCTACCCAGGATGGAGTTCCAGAAGTCCCGCAGCGAGCTGCGCGAGCTCCGGGACCCCCGGGAATGACCAAAAGATACCCAGGAGTGAACCAGCCAAAGTGGGGGAAAAATGGAGGAAAAGGAGGAAAAAGTACCAAATTGTTTAAAAATCCTACCCAGGATGGAGTTCCAGAAGCCCCGCAGCGAGCTGCACGAGCCGCAGGAACACCGGGAATGACCAAAAGGCACCCAGAAGTGAACCAGCGAAAGTGGGGGAAAAATGGAGGAAAAGGAGGAAAAAGTGCCAAATTGTTTAAAAATCCTACCCAGGATGGAGTTCCACAAGTCCCGCAGCGAGCTGCACGAGCCGCAGGAACACCGGGAATGACCAAAAGGCACCCAGAAGTGAACCATCAAAAGTGGGGGACAATTTGAGAAAAAGTTGGAAAAAGGTCCGAAATTGTTTAAAAATCCTACCCAGGATGGAGTTCCAGAAGCCCCGCAGCGAGCTGCACGAGCCGCAGGAACACCGGGAATGACCAAAAGGCACCCAGAAGTGAATCATCAAAAGTGGGGGACAATTTGAGAAAAAGTTGGAAAAAGGTCCGAAATTGATTAAAAATCCTACCCAGGATGGAGTTCCAGAAGCCCCGCAGCGAGCTGCGCGAGCTCCGGGACCCCCGGGAATGACAAAAGATACCCAGGAGTGAACCATCAAAAGTGGGGGACAATTTGAGAAAAAGTTGGAAAAAGGTCCGAAATTGTTTAAAAATCCTACCCAGGATGGAGTTCCAGAAGCCCCGCAGCGAGCTGCGCGAGCTCCGGGACCCCCGGGAATGACCAAAAGATACCCAGGAGTGAACCATCAAAAGTGGGGGACAATTTGAGAAAAAGTTGGAAAAAGGTCCGAAATTGTTTAAAAATCCTACCCAGGATGGAGTTCCAGAAGCCCCGCAGCGAGCTGCACGAGCCGCAGGAACACCGGGAATGACCAAAAGGCACCCAGAAGTGAACCAGCGAAAGTGGGGGGAAAATGGAGGAAAAGTTGGAAAAAGGTCCGAAATTGATTAAAAATCCTACCCAGGATGGAGTTCCAGAAGCCCCGCAGCGAGCTGCGCGAGCCGCAGGAACACCGGGAATGACCAAAAGGCACCCAGAAGTGAACCAGCGAAAGTGGGGGAAAAATGGAGGAAAAGGAGGAAAAAGTACCAAATTGTTTAAAAATCCTACCCAGGATGGAGTTCCACAAGTCCCGCAGCGAGCTGCACGAGCCGCAGGAACACCGGGAATGACCAAAAGGCACCCAGAAGTGAACCAGCGAAAGTGGGGGAAAAATGGAGGAAAAGGAGGAAAAAGTACCAAATTGTTTAAAAATCCTACCCAGGATGGAGTTCCACAAGTCCCGCAGCGAGCTGCACGAGCCGCAGGAACACCGGGAATGACCAAAAGGCACCCAGAAGTGAACCATCAAAAGTGGGGGACAATTTGAGAAAAAGTTGGAAAAAGGTCCGAAATTGATTAAAAATCCTACCCAGGATGGAGTTCCAGAAGCCCCGCAGCGAGCTGCGCGAGCCGCAGGAACACCGGGAATGACCAAAAGGCACCCAGAAGTGAACCATCAAAAGTGGGGGACAATTTGAGAAAAAGTTGGAAAAAGGTCCGAAATTGATTAAAAATCCTACCCAGGATGGAGTTCCAGAAGCCCCGCAGCGAGCTGCGCGAGCCGCAGGAACACCGGGAATGACCAAAAGGCACCCAGAAGTGAACCAGCGAAAGTGGGGGGAAAATGGAGGAAAAGGAGGAAAAAGTACCAAATTGTTTAAAAATCCTACCCAGGATGGAATTCCAGAAGCCCCGCAGCGAGCTGCACGAGCCGCAGGAACACCGGGAATGACCAAAAGGCACCCAGAAGTGAACCATCAAAAGTGGGGGACAATTTGAGAAAAAGTTGGAAAAAGGTCCGAAATTGATTAAAAATCCTACCCAGGATGGAGTTCCAGAAGCCCCGCAGCGAGCTGCCCGAGCCGCAGGAACACCGATAATGAACAAAAGGCACCCAGAAGTGAACCAGCGAAAGTGGGGGAAAAATGGAGGAAAAGGAGGAAAAAGCACCAAATTGTTTAAAAATCCTACCCAGGATGGAGTTCCACAAGTCCCGCAGCGAGCTGCACGAGCCGCAGGAACACCGATAATGAACAAAAGGCACCCAGAAGTGAACCAGCGAAAGTGGGGGAAAATGGAGGAAAAGGAGGAGAAAGTACCAAATTGTTTAAAAATCTTACCCAGGATGGAGTTCCACAAGTCCCGCAGCGAGCTGCACGAGCCGCAGGAACACCGGGAATGACCAAAAGGCACCCAGAAGTGAACCATCAAAAGTGGGGGACAATTTGAGAAAAAGTTGGAAAAAGGTCCGAAATTGTTTAAAAATCCTACCCAGGATGGAGTTCCACAAGTCCCGCAGCGAGCTGCACGAGCCGCAGGAACACCGGGAATGACCAAAAGGCACCCAGAAGTGAACCAGCGAAAGTGGGGGGAAAATGGAGGAAAAGGAGGAAAAAGTACCAAATTGTTTAAAAATCCTACCCAGGATGGAGTTCCAGAAGCCCCGCAGCGAGCTGCGCGAGCCGCAGGAACACCGGGAATGACCAAAAGGCACCCAGAAGTGAACCATCAAAAGTGGGGGACAATTTGAGAAAAAGTTGGAAAAAGGTCCGAAATTGATTAAAAATCCTACCCAGGATGGAGTTCCAGAAGCCCCGCAGCGAGCTGCGCGAGCCGCAGGAACACCGGGAATGACCAAAAGGCACCCAGAAGTGAACCATCAAAAGTGGGGGACAATTTGAGAAAAAGTTGGAAAAAGGTCCGAAATTGATTAAAAATCCTACCCAGGATGGAGTTCCACAAGCCCCGCAGCGAGCTGCACGAGCCGCAGGAACACCGGGAATGACCAAAAGGCACCCAGAAGTGAACCAGCGAAAGTGGGGGAAAAATGGAGGAAAAGGAGGAAAAAGTACCAAATTGTTTAAAAATCCTACCCAGGATGGAGTTCCACAAGTCCCGCAGCGAGCTGCACGAGCCGCAGGAACACCGGGAATGACCAAAAGGCACCCAGAAGTGAACCAGCGAAAGTGGGGGAAAAATGGAGGAAAAGGAGGAAAAAGTGCCAAATTGTTTAAAAATCCTACCCAGGATGGAGTTCCACAAGTCCCGCAGCGAGCTGCGCGAGCCGCAGGAACACCGGGAATGACCAAAAGGCACCCAGAAGTGAACCATCAAAAGTGGGGGACAATTTGAGAAAAAGTTGGAAAAAGGTCCGAAATTGTTTAAAAATCCTACCCAGGATGGAGTTCCAGAAGCCCCGCAGCGAGCTGCACGAGCCGCAGGAACACCGGGAATGACCAAAAGGCACCCAGAAGTGAACCAGCGAAAGTGGGGGGAAAATGGAGGAAAAGGAGGAAAAAGTACCAAATTGTTTAAAAATCCTACCCAGGATGGAGTTCCACAAGTCCCGCAAAGAGCTGCACGAGCCGCAGGAACACCGGGAATGACCAAAAGGCACCCAGAAGTGAACCATCAAAAGTGGGGGACAATTTGAGAAAAAGTTGGAAAAAGGTCCGAAATTGATTAAAAATCCTACCCAGGATGGAGTTCCAGAAGCCCCGCAGCAAGCTGCGCGAGCCGCAGGAACACCGGGAATGACCAAAAGGCACCCAGAAGTGAACCATCAAAAGTGGGGGACAATTTGAGAAAAAGTTGGAAAAAGGTCCGAAATTGATTAAAAATCCTACCCAGGATGGAGTTCCAGAAGCCCCGCAGCGAGCTGCGCGAGCCGCAGGAACACCGGGAATGACCAAAAGGCACCCAGAAGTGAACCAGCGAAAGTGGGGGGAAAATGGAGGAAAAGTTGGAAAAAGGTCCGAAATTGATTAAAAATCCTACCCAGGATGGAGTTCCACAAGTCCCGCAGCGAGCTGCGCGAGCCGCAGGAACACCGGGAATGACCAAAAGGCACCCAGAAGTGAACCAGCGAAAGTGGGGGAAAAATGGAGGAAAAGGAGGAAAAAGTACCAAATTGTTTAAAAATCCTACCCAGGATGGAGTTCCACAAGTCCCGCAGCGAGCTGCACGAGCCGCAGGAACACCGGGAATGACCAAAAGGCACCCAGAAGTGAACCAGCGAAAGTGGGGGAAAAATGGAGGAAAAGGAGGAAAAAGTAC
The DNA here is from genome assembly GCF_033978795.1 of Nerophis ophidion. Taxonomy (NCBI): domain Eukaryota; kingdom Metazoa; phylum Chordata; class Actinopteri; order Syngnathiformes; family Syngnathidae; genus Nerophis; species Nerophis ophidion. The sequence goes on along the minus strand of NW_026907235.1, from coordinate 10,321 downwards.
CAAATTGTTTAAAAATCCTACCCAGGATGGAGTTCCACAAGTCCCGCAGCGAGCTGCACGAGCCGCAGGAACACCGGGAATGACCAAAAGGCACCCAGAAGTGAACCATCAAAAGTGGGGGACAATTTGAGAAAAAGTTGGAAAAAGGTCCGAAATTGATTAAAAATCCTACCCAGGATGGAGTTCCAGAAGCCCCGCAGCGAGCTGCGCGAGCCGCAGGAACACCGGGAATGACCAAAAGGCACCCAGAAGTGAACCATCAAAAGTGGGGGACAATTTGAGAAAAAGTTGGAAAAAGGTCCGAAATTGATTAAAAATCCTACCCAGGATGGAGTTCCAGAAGCCCCGCAGCGAGCTGCCCGAGCCGCAGGAACACCGATAATGAACAAAAGGCACCCAGAAGTGAACCAGCGAAAGTGGGGGAAAAATGGAGGAAAAGGAGGAAAAAGCACCAAATTGTTTAAAAATCCTACCCAGGATGGAGTTCCACAAGTCCCGCAGCGAGCTGCACGAGCCGCAGGAACACCGATAATGAACAAAAGGCACCCAGAAGTGAACCAGCGAAAGTGGGGGAAAATGGAGGAAAAGGAGGAGAAAGTACCAAATTGTTTAAAAATCTTACCCAGGATGGAGTTCCACAAGTCCCGCAGCGAGCTGCACGAGCCGCAGGAACACCGGGAATGACCAAAAGGCACCCAGAAGTGAACCATCAAAAGTGGGGGACAATTTGAGAAAAAGTTGGAAAAAGGTCCGAAATTGTTTAAAAATCCTACCCAGGATGGAGTTCCACAAGTCCCGCAGCGAGCTGCACGAGCCGCAGGAACACCGGGAATGACCAAAAGGCACCCAGAAGTGAACCAGCGAAAGTGGGGGGAAAATGGAGGAAAAGGAGGAAAAAGTACCAAATTGTTTAAAAATCCTACCCAGGATGGAGTTCCAGAAGCCCCGCAGCGAGCTGCGCGAGCCGCAGGAACACCGGGAATGACCAAAAGGCACCCAGAAGTGAACCATCAAAAGTGGGGGACAATTTGAGAAAAAGTTGGAAAAAGGTCCGAAATTGATTAAAAATCCTACCCAGGATGGAGTTCCACAAGCCCCGCAGCGAGCTGCACGAGCCGCAGGAACACCGGGAATGACCAAAAGGCACCCAGAAGTGAACCAGCGAAAGTGGGGGAAAAATGGAGGAAAAGGAGGAAAAAGTACCAAATTGTTTAAAAATCCTACCCAGGATGGAGTTCCACAAGTCCCGCAGCGAGCTGCACGAGCCGCAGGAACACCGGGAATGACCAAAAGGCACCCAGAAGTGAACCAGCGAAAGTGGGGGAAAAATGGAGGAAAAGGAGGAAAAAGTACCAAATTGTTTAAAAATCCTACCAGGATGGAGTTCCAGAAGTCCCGCAGCGAGCTGCACGAGCCGCAGGAACACCGGGAATGACCAAAAGGCACCCAGAAGTGAACCAGCGAAAGTGGGGGACAATTTGAGAAAAAGTTGGAAAAAAGGTCCGAAATTGATTAAAAATCCTACCCAGGATGGAGTTCCAGAAGCCCCGCAGCGAGCTGCGCGAGCCGCGGGACCCCCGGGAATGACCAAAAGGCACCCAGAAGTGAACCAGCGAAAGTGGGGGACAATTTGAGAAAAAGTTGGAAAAAGGTCCGAAATTGATTAAAAATCCTACCCAGGATGGAGTTCCAGAAGTCCCGCAGCGAGCTGCATGAGCCGCAGGAACACCGGGAATGACCAAAAGGCACCCAGAAGTGAACCAGCGAAAGTGGGGGAAAAATGGAGGAAAAGGAGGAAAAAGTGCCAAATTGTTTAAAAATCCTACCCAGGATGGAGTTCCACAAGTCCCGCAGCGAGCTGCACGAGCCGCAGGAACACCGGGAATGACCAAAAGGCACCCAGAAGTGAACCATCAAAAGTGGGGGACAATTTGAGAAAAAGTTGGAAAAAGGTCCGAAATTGATTAAAAATCCTACCCAGGATGGAGTTCCACAAGTCCCGCAGCGAGCTGCACGAGCCGCAGGAACACCGGGAATGACCAAAAGGCACCCAGAAGTGAACCAGCGAAAGTGGGGGAAAAATGGAGGAAAAGGAGGAAAAAGTGCCAAATTGTTTAAAAATCCTACCCAGGATGGAGTTCCAGAAGCCCCGCAGCGAGCTGCACAAGCCGCAGGAACACCGGGAATGACCAAATGGCACCCAGAAGTGAACCATCAAAAGTGGGGGACAATTTGAGAAAAAGTTGGAAAAAGGTCCGAAATTGATTAAAAATCCTACCCAGGATGGAGTTCCAGAAGTCCCGCAGCGAGCTGCACGAGCCGCAGGAACACCGGGAATGACCAAAAGGCACCCAGAAGTGAACCAGCGAAAGTGGGGGAAAAATGGAGGAAAAGGAGGAAAAAGTACCAAATTGTTTAAAAATCCTACCCAGGATGGAGTTCCACAAGTCCCGCAGCGAGCTGCACGAGCCGCAGGAACACCGGGAATGACCAAAAGGCACCCAGAAGCGAACCAGCGAAAGTGGGGGAAAAATGGAGGAAAAGGAGGAAAAAGTACCAAATTGTTTAAAAATCCTACCCAGGATGGAGTTCCACAAGTCCCGCAGCGAGCTGCACGAGCCGCAGGAACACCGGGAATGACCAAAAGATACCCAGAAGCGAACCAGCGAAAGTGGGGGAAAAATGGAGGAAAAGGAGGAAAAAGTACCAAATTGTTTAAAAATCCTACCCAGGATGGAGTTCCACAAGCCCCGCAGCGAGCTGCACGAGCCGCAGGAACACCGGGAATGACCAAAAGGCACCCAGAAGTGAACCATCAAAAGTGGGGGACAATTTGAGAAAAAGTTGGAAAAAGGTCCGAAATTGATTAAAAATCCTACCCAGGATGGAGTTCCACAAGTCCCGCAGCGAGCTGCACGAGCCGCAGGAACACCGGGAATGACCAAAAGGCACCCAGAAGTGAACCATTGAAAGTGGGGGACAATTTGAGAAAATGTTGGAAAAAGGTCCGAAATTGATTAAAAATCCTACCCAGGATGGAGTTCCAGAAGCCCCGCAGCGAGCTGCACGAGCCGCAGGAACACCGGGAATGACCAAAAGGCACCAAGAAGTGAACCAGCGAAAGTGGGGGAAAAATGGAGGAAAAGTCGGAAAAAGTACCAAATTGTTTAAAAATCCTACCCAGGATGGAGTTCCAGAAGTCCCGCAGCGAGCTGCCCGAGCCGCGGGAACACCGGGAATGACCAAAAGGCACCCAGAAGTGAACCAGCGAAAGTGGGGGAAAAACGGAGGAGAAGGAGGAAAAAGTACCAAATTGTTTAAAAATCCTACCCAGGATGGAGTTCCAGAAGTCCCGCAGCGAGCTGCCCGAGCCGCGGGAACATTGGGAATCAACAAAAGGCACCCAGAAGTGAACCATCAAAAGTGGCTGACAATTTGAGAAAAAGTTGGAAAAAAGGTCCGAAATTGATTGAAAATCCTACCCAGGATGGAGTTCCAGAAGTCCCAAAGCGAGCTGCGCGAGCTCCGGGACCCCCGGGAATGACCAAAAGGCACCCAGAAGTGAACCATCAAAAGTGGGGGACAATTTGAGAAAAAGTTGGAAAAAGGTCCGAAATTGTTTAAAAATCCTACCCAGGATGGAGTTCCAGAAGCCCCGCAGCGAGCTGCACGAGCCGCAGGAACACCGGGAATGACCAAAAGGCACCCAGAAGTGAACCAGCGAAAGTGGGGGAAAAATGGAGGAAAAGGAGGAAAAAGTACCAAATTGTTTAAAAATCCTACCCAGGATGGAGTTCCACAAGTCCCGCAGCGAGCTGCACGAGCCGCAGGAACACCGGGAATGACCAAAAGGCACCCAGAAGCGAACCAGCGAAAGTGGGGGAAAAATGGAGGAAAAGGAGGAAAAAGTACCAAATTGTTTAAAAATCCTACCCAGGATGGAGTACCACAAGTCCCGCAGCGAGCTGCACGAGCCGCAGGAACACCGGGAATGACCAAAAGGCACCCAGAAGCGAACCAGCCAAAGTGGGGGAAAAATGGAGGAAAAGGAGGAAAAAGTACCAAATTGTTTAAAAATCCTACCCAGGATGGAGTTCCACAAGTCCCGCAAAGAGCTGCACGAGCCGCAGGAACACCGGGAATGACCAAAAGGCACCCAGAAGTGAACCAGCGAAAGTGGGGGAAAAATGGAGGAAAAGGAGGAAAAAGTACCAAATTGTTTAAAAATCCTACCCAGGATGGAGTTCCACAAGTCCCGCAGCGAGCTGCACGAGCCGCAGGAACACCGGGAATGACCAAAAGGCACCCAGAAGCGAACCAGCGAAAGTGGGGGAAAAATGGAGGAAAAGGAGGAAAAAGTACCAAATTGTTTAAAAATCCTACCCAGGATGGAGTTCCACAAGTCCCGCAGCGAGCTGCACGAGCCGCAGGAACACCGGGAATGACCAAAAGATACCCAGAAGCGAACCAGCGAAAGTGGGGGAAAAATGGAGGAAAAGGAGGAAAAAGTACCAAATTGTTTAAAAATCCTACCCAGGATGGAGTTCCAGAAGTCCCGCAGCGAGCTGCACGAGCCGCAGGAACACCGGGAATGACCAAAAGGCACCCAGAAGTGAACCATCAAAAGTGGGGGACAATTTGAGAAAAAGTTGGAAAAAGGTCCGAAATTGATTAAAAATCCTACCCAGGATGGAGTTCCACAAGTCCCGCAGCGAGCTGCACGAGCCGCAGGAACACCGGGAATGACCAAAAGGCACCCAGAAGTGAACCAGCGAAAGTGGGGGAAAAATGGAGGAAAAGGAGGAAAAAGTACCAAATTGTTTAAAAATCCTACCCAGGATGGAGTTCCAGAAGCCCCGCAGCGAGCTGCCCGAGCCGCGGGAACACCGGGAATGACCAAAAGGCACCCAGAAGTGAACCATCAAAAGTGGGGGACAATTTGAGAAAATGTTGGAAAAAGGTCCGAAATTGTTTAAAAATCCTACCCAGGATGGAGTTCCAGAAGCCCCGCAGCGAGCTGCCCGAGCCGCGGGAACACCGGGAATGACCAAAAGGCACCCAGAAGTGAACCATCAAAAGTGGGGGACAATTTGAGAAAAAGTTGGAAAAAGGTCCGAAATTGTTTAAAAATCCTACCCAGGATGGAGTTCCAGAAGCCCCGCAGCGAGCTGCGCGAGCCGCAGGAACACCGGGAATGACCAAAAGGCACCCAGAAGTGAACCATCAAAAGTGGGGGACAATTTGAGAAAAAGTTGGAAAAAGGTCCGAAATTGTTTAAAAATCCTACCCAGGATGGAGTTCCACAAGTCCCGCAGCGAGCTGCACGAGCCGCAGGAACACCGGGAATGACCAAAAGGCACCCAGAAGTGAACCAGCGAAAGTGGGGGAAAAATGGAGGAAAAGGAGGAAAAAGGTCCGAAATTGTTTAAAAATCCTACCCAGGATGGAGTTCCAGAAGCCCCGCAGCGAGCTGCCCGAGCCGCAGGAACACCGGGAATGACCAAAAGGCACCCAGAAGTGAACCATCAAAAGTGGGGGACAATTTGAGAAAAAGTTGGAAAAAGGTCCGAAATTGATTAAAAATCCTACCCAGGATGGAGTTCCAGAAGTCCCGCAGCGAGCTGCACGAGCCGCGGGAACACCGGGAATGACCAAAAGGCACCCAGAAGTGAACCAGCGAAAGTGGGGGAAAAATGGAGGAAAAGGAGGAAAAAGTACCAAATTGTTTAAAAATCCTACCCAGGATGGAGTTCCAGAAGCCCCGCAGCGAGCTGCACGAGCCGCGGGAACACCGGGAATGACCAAAAGGCACCCAGAAGTGAACCATCAAAACTGGGGGAAAAATGGAGGAAAAGTCGGGAAAAAGTGCCAAATTGTTTAAAAATCCTACCCAGGATGGAGTTCCAGAAGCCCCGCAGCGAGCTGCACGAGCCGCGGGAACACCGGGAATGACCAAAAGGCACCCAGAAGTGAACCAGCGAAAGTGGGGGGAAAATGGAGGAAAAGGAGGAAAAAGTACCAAATTGTTTAAAAATCCTACCCAGGATGGAGTTCCAGAAGCCCCTCAGCGAGCTGCGCGAGCCGCGGGAACACCGGGAATGACCAAAAGGCACCCAGAAGTGAACCATCAAAACTGGGGGACAATTTGAGAAAAAGTTGGAAAAAGGTCCGAAATTGTTTAAAAATCCTACCCAGGATGGAGTTCCACAAGTCCCGCAGCGAGCTGCACGAGCCGCAGGAACACCGGGAATGACCAAAAGGCACCCAGAAGTGAACCATCAAAAGTGGGGGACAATTTGAGAAAAAGTTGGAAAAAAGGTCCGAAATTGATTAAAAATCCTACCCAGGATGGAGTTCCAGAAGCCCCGCAGCGAGCCGCGCGAGCCGCAAGAACACCGGGAATGACCAAAAGGCACCCAGAAGTGAACCAGCGAAAGTGGGGGAAAAATGGAGGAAAAGGAGGAAAAAGTACCAAATTGTTTAAAAATCCTACCCAGGATGGAGTTCCAGAAGTCCCGCAGCGAGCTGCACGAGCCGCAGGAACACCGGGAATGACCAAAAGGCACCCAGAAGTGAACCATCAAAAGTGGGGGACAATTTGAGAAAAAGTTGGAAAAAGGTCCGAAATTGATTAAAAATCCTACCCAGGATGGAGTTCCACAAGTCCCGCAGCGAGCTGCACGAGCCGCAGGAACACCGGGAATGACCAAAAGGCACCCAGAAGTGAACCATCAAAAGTGGGGGACAATTTGAGAAAATGTTGGAAAAAGGTCCGAAATTGATTAAAAATCCTACCCAGGATGGAGTTCCAGAAGCCCCGCAGCGAGCTGCACGAGCCGCAGGAACACCGGGAATGACCAAAAGGCACCCAGAAGTGAACCAGCGAAAGTGGGGGAAAAATGGAGGAAAAGGAGGAAAAAGTACCAAATTGTTTAAAAATCCTACCCAGGATGGAGTTCCAGAAGTCCCGCAGCGAGCTGCCCGAGCCGCGGGAACACCGGGAATGACCAAAAGGCACCCAGAAGTGAACCAGCGAAAGTGGGGGAAAAATGGAGGAAAAGGAGGAAAAAGTACCAAATTGTTTAAAAATCCTACCCAGGATGGAGTTCCAGAAGTCCCGCAGCGAGCTGCACGAGCCGCAGGAACACCGGGAATGACCAAAAGGCACCCAGAAGTGAACCATCAAAAGTGGGGGACAATTTGAGAAAAAGTTGGAAAAAAGGTCCGAAATTGATTAAAAATCCTACCCAGGATGGAGTTCCAGAAGCCCCGCAGCGAGCTGCGCGAGCCGCAGGAACACCGGGAATGACCAAAAGGCACCCAGAAGTGAACCATCAAAAGTGGGGGACAATTTGAGAAAAAGTTGGAAAAAGGTCCGAAATTGATTAAAAATCCTACCCAGGATGGAGTTCCACAAGTCCCGCAGCGAGCTGCACGAGCCGCAGGAACACCGGGAATGACCAAAAGGCACCCAGAAGTGAACCATCAAAAGTGGGGGACAATTTGAGAAAAAGTTGGAAAAAGGTCCGAAATTGTTTAAAAATCCTACCCAGGATGGAGTTCCAGAAGTCCCGCAGCGAGCTGCACGAGCCGCAGGAACACCGGGAATGACCAAAAGGCACCCAGAAGTGAACCATCAAAACTGGGGGACAATTTGAGAAAAAGTTGGAAAAAGGTCCGAAATTGTTTAAAAATCCTACCCAGGATGGAGTTCCAGAAGTCCCGCAGCGAGCTGCACGAGCCGCAGGAACACCGGGAATGACCAAAAGGCACCCAGAAGTGAACCATCAAAAGTGGGGGACAATTTGACAAAAAGTTGGAAAAAGGTCCGAAATTGATTAAAAATCCTACCCAGGATGGAGTTCCACAAGTCCCGCAGCGAGCTGCGCGAGCTCCGGGACCCCCGGGAATGACCAAAAGGCACCCAGAAGTGAACCATCAAAAGTGGGGGACAATTTGAGAAAAAGTTGGAAAAAGGTCCGAAATTGTTTAAAAATCCTACCCAGGATGGAGTTCCAGAAGCCCCGCAGCGAGCTGCGCGAGCCGCAAGAACACCGGGAATGACCAAAAGGCACCCAGAAGTGAACCATCAAAAGTGGGGGACAATTTGAGAAAAAGTTGGAAAAAGGTCCGAAATTGATTAAAAATCCTACCCAGGATGGAGTTCCACAAGTCCCGCAGCGAGCTGCACGAGCCGCAGGAACACCGGGAATGACCAAAAGGCACCCAGAAGTGAACCATCAAAAGTGGGGGACAATTTGAGAAAATGTTGGAAAAAGGTCCGAAATTGATTAAAAATCCTACCCAGGATGGAGTTCCAGAAGCCCCGCAGCGAGCTGCACGAGCCGCAGGAACACCGATAATGAACAAAAGGCACCCAGAAGTGAACCAGCGAAAGTAGGGGAAAAATGGAGGAGAAGGAGGAAAAAGTACCAAATTGTTTAAAAATCCTACCCAGGATGGAGTTCCAGAAGTCCCGCAGCGAGCTGCACGAGCCGCAGGAACACCGGGAATGACCAAAAGGCACCCAGAAGTGAACCAGCGAAAGTGGGGGAAAAATGGAGGAAAAGGAGGAAAAAGTACCAAATTGTTTAAAAATCCTACCCAGGATGGAGTTCCACAAGTCCCGCAGCGAGCTGCACGAGCCGCAGGAACACCGGGAATGACCAAAAGGCACCCAGAAGTGAACCAGCGAAAGTGGGGGACAATTTGAGAAAAAGTTGGAAAAAGGTCCGAAATTGATTAAAAATCCTACCCAGGATGGAGTTCCAGAAGCCCCGCAGCGAGCTGCGCGAGCCGCAGGAACACCGGGAATGACCAAAAGGCACCCAGAAGTGAACCATCAAAAGTGGGGGACAATTTGAGAAAAAGTTGGAAAAAGGTCCGAAATTGATTAAAAATCCTACCCAGGATGGAGTTCCAGAAGCCCCGCAGCGAGCTGCGCGAGCCGCAGGAACACCGGGAATGACCAAAAGGCACCCAGAAGTGAACCATCAAAAGTGGGGGACAATTTGAGAAAAAGTTGGAAAAAGGTCCGAAATTGATTAAAAATCCTACCCAGGATGGAGTTCCAGAAGTCCCGCAGCGAGCTGCACGAGCCGCGGGAACACCGGGAATGACCAAAAGGCACCCAGAAGCGAACCAGCGAAAGTGGGGGAAAAATGGAGGAAAAGGAGGAAAAAGTACCAAATTGTTTAAAAATCCTACCCAGGATGGAGTTCCACAAGTCCCGCAGCGAGCTGCACGAGCCGCAGGAACACCGGGAATGACCAAAAGGCACCCAGAAGCGAACCAGCGAAAGTGGGGGAAAAATGGAGGAAAAGGAGGAAAAAGTACCAAATTGTTTAAAAATCCTACCCAGGATGGAGTTCCACAAGTCCCGCAGCGAGCTGCACGAGCCGCAGGAACACCGGGAATGACCAAAAGGCACCCAGAAGCGAACCAGCGAAAGTGGGGGAAAAATGGAGGAAAAGGAGGAAAAAGTACCAAATTGTTTAAAAATCCTACCCAGGATGGAGTTCCACAAGTCCCGCAGCGAGCTGCACGAGCCGCAGGAACACCGGGAATGACCAAAAGGCACCCAGAAGCGAACCAGCGAAAGTGGGGGAAAAATGGAGGAAAAGGAGGAAAAAGTACCAAATTGTTTAAAAATCCTACCCAGGATGGAGTACCACAAGTCCCGCAGCGAGCTGCACGAGCCGCAGGAACACCGGGAATGACCAAAAGGCACCCAGAAGCGAACCAGCCAAAGTGGGGGAAAAATGGAGGAAAAGGAGGAAAAAGTACCAAATTGTTTAAAAATCCTACCCAGGATGGAGTTCCACAAGTCCCGCAAAGAGCTGCACGAGCCGCAGGAACACCGGGAATGACCAAAAGGCACCCAGAAGTGAACCAGCGAAAGTGGGGGAAAAATGGAGGAAAAGGAGGAAAAAGTACCAAATTGTTTAAAAATCCTACCCAGGATGGAGTTCCACAAGTCCCGCAGCGAGCTGCACGAGCCGCAGGAACACCGGGAATGACCAAAAGGCACCCAGAAGCGAACCAGCGAAAGTGGGGGAAAAATGGAGGAAAAGGAGGAAAAAGTACCAAATTGTTTAAAAATCCTACCCAGGATGGAGTTCCACAAGTCCCGCAGCGAGCTGCACGAGCCGCAGGAACACCGGGAATGACCAAAAGATACCCAGAAGCGAACCAGCGAAAGTGGGGGAAAAATGGAGGAAAAGGAGGAAAAAGTACCAAATTGTTTAAAAATCCTACCCAGGATGGAGTTCCACAAGCCCCGCAGCGAGCTGCACGAGCCGCAGGAACACCGGGAATGACC
>NW_026907234.1:42500-60012 GCF_033978795.1 Nerophis ophidion | reverse complement strand
TACAACATGATACATCACACATACAGCATGATACATCACACATACAACATGATACATCACACATACAACATGATACATCACACATACAACATGAAACATCACACATACAACATGATACATCACACATACAACATGATACATCACACATACAACATGATACATCACACATACAACATGATACATCACACATACAACATGATACATCACACATACAACATGATACATCACACATACAGCATGATACATCACACATACAACATGATACATCACACATACAACATGATACATACAACATGATACATCACACATACAACATGATACATCACACATACAACATGATACATCACACATACAACATGATACATCACACATACAGCATGATACATCACACATACAACATGATACATCACACATACAACATGATACATACAACATGATACATCACACATACAACATGATACATCACACATACAACATGATACATCACACATACAACACGATACATCACACATACAACATGATACATCACACATACAACATGATACATCACACATACAACATGATACATCACATATACAACATGATACATCACACATACAACATGATACATCACATATACAACATGATACATCACACATACAACATGATACATCACACATACAACATGATACAGCACACATACAACATGATACATCACACATACAACATGATACATCACACATACAGCATGATACATCACACATACAACATGATACATCACACATACAACATGATACATCACACATACAACATGATACATCACACATACAGCATGATACATCACGCATACAGCATGATACATCATGCATACAACATGATACATCACACATACAACATGATACATCACACATACAACATGATACATCACACTTGCATGCATACAACATGATACATACAACATGATACATCACACATACAGCATGATACATCACACATACAACATGATACATCACACATACAACATGATACATCACACGTGCATGCATACAACATGATGCATCACACATACATGCATACAACATGATACATCACATGTGCATGCATACAACATGATACATCACACGTGCATGCTTACAACATGATACATCACACATGCATGCATACAACATGATACATCACACATGCATCCATACAACACGATACATCACACATACAACATGATACATCACACATACAACATGATACATCACACATACAACATGATACATCACACATACAACATGATACATCACACATACAACATGATACATCACACATACAACATGATACATCACACATACAACATGATACATCACACATACAACACGATACATCACACATACAACATGATACATCACACATACAACATGATACATCACACATACAACACGATACATCACACATACAACATGATACATCACACATACAACATGATACATACAACATGATACATCACACATACAACATGATACATCACACATACAACATGATACATCACACATACAACACGATACATCACACATACAACATGATACATCACACATACAACATGATACATCACACATACAACACGATACATCACACATACAACACGATACATCACACATACAACATGATACATCACACATACAACATGATACATCACACATACAACATGATACATCACACATACAACATGATACATCACACACACAACATGATACATCACACATACAACATGATACATCACACATACAACACGATACATCACACATACAACACGATACATCACACATACAACATGATACATCACACATACAACATGATACATCACACATACAACATGATACATCACACATACAACATGATACATCACACATACAACATGATACATCACACATACAACATGATACATCACACATACAACATGATACATCACACATACAACATGATACATCACACATACAACATGATACATCACACATACAACATGATACATCACACATACAACACGATACATCACACATACAACATGATACATCACACATACAACATGATACATCACACATACAACATGATACATCACACATACAACACGATACATCACACATACAACATGATACATCACACATACAACACGATACATCACACATACAACATGATACATCACACATACAACATGATACATCACACATACAACATGATACATCACACATACAACATGATACATCACACATACAACACGATACATCACACATACAACACGATACATCACACATACAACATGATACATCACACATACAACATGATACATCACACATACAACATGATACATCACACATACAACATGATACATCACACACACAACATGATACATCACACATACAACATGATACATCACACATACAACACGATACATCACACATACAACACGATACATCACACATACAACATGATACATCACACATACAACATTATACATCACACATACAACATGATACATCACACATACAACATGATACATCACACATACAACATGATACATCACACATACAACATGATACATCACACATACAACATGATACATCACACATACAACATGATACATCACACATACAACATGATACATCACACATACAACATGATACATCACACATACAACACGATACATCACACATACAACATGATACATCACACATACAACATGATACATCACACATACAACATGATACATCACACATACAACACGATACATCACACATACAACATGATACATCACACATACAACACGATACATCACACATACAACATGATACATCACACATACAACATGATACATCACACATACAACATGATACATCACACATACAACATGATACATCACACATACAACACGATACATCACACATACAACACGATACATCACACATACAACATGATACATCACACATACAACATGATACATCACACATACAACATGATACATCACACATACAACATGATACATCACACATACAACACGATACATCACACATACAACATGATACATCACACATACAACATGATACATCACAATTTGCAGTTTCTCTATTCAACATGTTGGAAAAGGAGTAGGAAAAAGCAAAGCTTCATTAATCCAACCCCTTCTCCTTTACATAGCAGTTGCTAAAACTTTTTGTTCTCCATTTATGTGCAATATACTCCATAAGTAATAACAATACAAAGACATGCTAACACTTTGGTGTGGGGAACATAGTCAAGGTAAGAAAGACTTCATTTTGAGTTATTTGGACACCAAGGGAACATATAAAAACTGAAATTTTAAGAAAAAAGATAGTTTTGTGTTATTGGGCGGTATAGCTTGGTTGTTGAGTGGCCGTGCCAGCAACTTGAGGGTTCCAGGTTCGAGCCCAGCTTCTGCTATCCCAGTCACTGCCGTTGTGTCCTTGAGCAAGACACTTCACCCACCTGCTCCCAGTGCCACCCACACTGCTTTAAATGGAACTTAGGTATTGGCTTTCACTGTGTAAAGCGCGTTGAGTCACTAGAGAAAAAGCGCTATATAAATATAATTGACTTCACTTATACATGACAATGTCTATTATTATTATTAGTTTCACCTTTTTCTCATTACTTTTGCTTCCCTGTAACAACTAACATAGTAGACTTTGTCACCTGTCTTTCAATATATCATATTTGTTCTTAGCAAAACATTTTATGAAATGAAAAATGTAGCAAAATGGCTCCCACAGTCAACTTTTTAGGACGTGGCTCTTGGTGAAAAAGTTTGTATAATAACACATATTCCAAACATTTTGTGTGAGAATACAATGTTTTTGTTTTTCTCCAATTTCAAAAGCAAGTGCAACATCCATCAGTTTGTACAGAACAAAACAATCAAATATGAGATGATATTCAGTGTGACAAGCGGCCCTTGGGAGCAGACCTAACCGCAATGTGGCCCTCAATGAAAAGAAGTTTGACCCCCCTGCATTAGTTTGTTAGGTCGATGTTGAAAGAGCCATATTGGACCAAAAATACCCAAAAAAACAAGTCTGTCTGGAGCCGCAAAAAAATAAAAGCCTTTGACAAGTCTTATAATGAAGGCTACACATGATGTGTCTTTATTAGCTCTAATATAGTAATATGTTATCCAAATAGGAGGCTACACATGATGTGTCTTTATTAGCTCTAATATAGTAATATGTTATCCAAATTATTAGCTCTAATATAGTAATATGCTATCCAAATTATTAGCTCTAATATAGTAATATGCTATCCAAATAGGAGGCTGACGCAAATCTATGTTGACATCAATGTTGAAATTGTAATATTCTACACATGTTTCCAACAGTTAAACAGAGGCTGAGATAACTCCTGGAAGTGAGCAGCTTCAAATGGCCAAAAGTATAGATGTCTGTGTCCAAGTTAAAGGACACAGGATTTATTACAATCTTTGCAAGCTGGGTAAGGTTTGCTGTGGTCTGGAACAACAGGGCACTACGAGAACTGCAGCCAATATTACATGCAGATAATGTTTCATGAGTCATGCAAACATAGCACATAAGTAAAGGGAATTAAATAAAGTCACATATGCCTACAAACGAGGCATTAATGACCAGCCTAAATAGCATGTTAGCATCGATTAGCTCGCAGTCATACCTGATTAGCCTTCCATACAAGTCAATAACATCAACAAAGCTCACTTTTGGGCATTCACGCACAGCATAAAATGTTTGGTGGACAAAATGAGACAAGGGAGGAGTGGCATCAAACATGTCTTTCCGTGGCAGCGTCTGAGTTCAGGGATCGCCCAAATTAGTAGTACAGAATGGCGCTTGCGAAAAAGTGTCATCAGTGAAGCATGAACACAAACATTCTTTGTAAGCGTCAGGGAGGTTTGTGTCATGTTTGTCCTGAAGAAAACATTTTGTGTCATGTTTGTCCTGAAGAAAACATTTTCAAAGCAGCCGGTCTGACTCGGGTCGACTGCTGCGTCTGACAACTTCCACGCTGTCGTTCACCGCTTCTCTTTTCCGGTGTGTGTGTGCGCGTGTGTGCGGGCGCATGAATCATAAAAAGGTTTCTATCCGCACTTGTGGCCGCCTTTTGGAACAACTGTAATGTGCTGCAGCTTCAGGTCTCTGCTTCTTCTTTTGGAACAACTGTAATGTGCCGCCAGCTTCAGGTCTCTGCTTCTTCTTTTGGAACAACTGTAATGTGCCGCCAGCTTCAGGTCTCTGCTTCTTCTTTTGGAACAACTGTAATGTGCCGCCAGCTTCAGGTCTCTGCTTCTTCTTTTGGAACAACTGTAATGTGCCGCCAGCTTCATGTCTCTGCTTCTTCTTAGAAGACTCGCACGCACTCTCAGGCTTTGGATTTATGGCTCTTCTCAAGATTTACATCTCATTTTGTCTAGTCCATTGTTTGAGACTAGTATGAGTAGATTGCACAGTACAGTACAGTACAGCACAGTACAGTACAGTACAGCACAGTACAGTACATATTCCCTACAATTGAGCACTAAATGCTAACACCCCAATACGTTTTTCAACTTCTTCAAGTCGGGGTCCACATTCATCAAATCATGGTAAATGATACTGTCCATCCATCCATCCATCCATCCATCCATCCATCCATCCATCCATCCATCCATCCATCTTCCTCCGCTTCTCCAAGGTGGGGTCGCGGGGGCAGCAGCCTAAGCAGGGAAGCCCAGACTTCCCTCTCCCCAGCCACTTGGTCCAGCTCCTCCCGGGGGATCCCGAGGCGTTCCCAGGCCATCCGGGAGAGATAGTCTTCCCAACGTGTCCTGGGTCTTCCCCGTGGCCTCCTACCAGTCAGATGTGCCCTAAACACATGCGGTCAGGTGGCATCCTGACCAGATGCCCGAACCACCTCATCTGGCTCCTCTCCATGTGGAGGAGCAGTGGCTTTACTTTGAGTTCCTCCCGGATGGCAGAGCTTCTCACCCTATCTCTAAGGGAGAGACCTAAGCTCATTTGGGCCGCTTGTACCCGTGATCTTGTCCTTTTGGTCATGACCCAAAGCTCATGACCATAGGTGAGGATGGGAACGTTGTATCGACAGCGTCCGCATTACTGAAGACGCGGCACCGATCCGCCTCCACCTGTCCATCTCACCATCCACTCTTCCCTCACAGGTGAAGAAGACTCCTAGATACCTGAACTCCTCCACTTGGGGCAGGGTCTCCTCCCCAACCCGGAGATGGCACTCCACCCTTTATACTATATTATATATTATACTATACTATTACAACCTCAGTGTTTCCCCCAGAAAATGTGTTAGTTAAGGTGGTGACTCTCCATGGGTGGGGGTCCAGGGAAGGGGGGGGGGGTGTAAGGACCGGTGTAACTCGGCTTGTCGCCATCACGTCTCCACCTCGTTGCTGCCACCATATCCTGGGGGGGGCAATAGACTACAGACTGTGGTGAAGTAGGCCGGCTTCGTCTCATGGAGAAGTCTACAACTTTTGGTTGTTTTCCGCTCCATTTGCTGAATGGCGATATACGATATGTATCTCAATATTTTTTCCGTAAAGTAAAAACAAAACGGTCCTAGTTACCTGAAATACTAAGATAATGACTTACAAAGTCAAATTGATGACTTACTGTAAGTAAGCGTTTGAAAAAAAGAGTTAAAAGTGGGGCCACATGCTGACATATGTTCAACTCCATCCATCCATTTTCTACCGCTTGTCCCTTTTGGAGTCTGTGCTTGATTTATAACAGCATTTGGGAACCCTGTAGTTGATTTTTATTATGTAAATGTAATATTTTTATCAATATGTGATAGCAGGGACCCTGCCATTCAAAACTAGGCTGCTTCAAAACTTATGATTAATGTAACTATAGCTGAAAAAAATAGTACAATAGCAATAGGAGAGACTATTCATCCCTGAACACCATGGAGTTCATGTAGGCTTTATAATGCACTTACATTATTATAGCAATTATCAGAGACAGAAACTCTTCATTTAACACAATCTCCTTTTTTGTTGCTTCAACACACCTCAATCAACACAGAAAAAGGTAAAGTGAAATAACTTAGTTTTGAACTGTAAGTCATTATTGCTTGTCTTTCTCTCAGACAGACAGGGCTTTGCTGTCCGTAATACACGCACGCACGCACACCCCACAGTGAACTAACATTATGCTAATAGCTAATTAGCCTTCACCTCAAGGCCTGCGAGCGAGCTGAGTTGTTTCTAGAACGTCAACGGGCTCTTAGTGATGTTACTTGTAGTTGACTGGCAGGTGTTTATCATCATTTGGAGAGAGTCCGCTGCCTTACCTGCTTAACACCTTTCTGCTCGCTCCACGTCACATGGGCTCTGAATACGCACTGCTGATTGGCTGTTACCGCTCTGCGTGTAACCAATCAGATGGTTGTGTGGGTGGGACAATGCTGGGTGCTGCATTGAAATAAATACTAGATACTGAATTCTGCAGCTAATGTTTCTTATATTCTTGTTAATTCTCTTAAGACAATTATGAATTAAGGATGCAGACAAGCAAGTAAACAATTAAAGTCCCATGCATTTTCAGCTTATTTGAATAAAGTGCAACCAACACTTTAGGTTGAGTCAACAGGAGGAAACACACTCTGCTCTCATTTTCAACGTTCAAGCAATTTTTGTTAAAAGTACTGTAAACAACATTTTACCAGTAGATTTACTTGCTAATTCAAGTTCCCCGACTAGGCAATACATGATCTTTTCAACGGTTTGATATTTGTGGTTGCCGATACGATCCAGGGACCATATTTTTGTTTTAGAACGGCACAATATGAACCGATTCAGAAACTTTTTATCAAAACAAATCAAGCAGTGTGACTGTGAAATAAATACTGGAGACTGAATTCTGCAGCTAAAGTTTCCTATATTCCTTTTTTTTCTCGTAAGAGAATGATGAAGTATGGATGCAGACAAGCAAGTAAACAATTAAAGTCCCATGCATTTTCAGCTTATTTGAATAAAGTGCAACCAACACTTTAGGTTGAGTCAACAGGAGGAAACACACTCTGCTCTCATTTTCTCTTCCTCAACATTTAAGCAATTTTCGACAAAAGTACTGTAACCAACATTTTAACATTAGATTTACCTGCTAAATAAAGTTCCCCGACCCGGCCATACATGATCTTTTCAATGAGTCGATTCGATATTTTTGTTTTTCAACAAAAAAACTCGGCGCTCAATCACCAGAATTTTACTGTGAAATAGAGTGTGACCATTTTACGGCAAACATTTTTGGACTGCAAAATTAACAGTTTTTTTTCCTACAGTGTAGGTAAAATATCCAATGCATAGGCAATTGTGTGACATTATCACACCGCAAATCCTCCAACATTTATGTTACTTTTATTCATGTTTACAAGTGAGGGCAGCCTTTCAAATCTGCAATGCAGCCCTCAGTGAAAATAAGTTTGACACCCCTGCACTCCAGCATGATCTGCTTATCACTCCGCATCTCAAACTTGTAGCTCATCCTCGGTATATTCAGGCTCAAAAGCATAAAGTTCTGTGTAAAAGTAGTCGTCTTTGAGTAGTAGTAGAAATAGCAATCCGCTCAAAAATAAATGTTCTGGCAAAGCTTAAAATGAGTAAAATACAGTACGATTGTAAATGTGCCTGTTAATACATTAGATGTACACTTACAGCATGTATATACAACTTTGATGGCTTTATAGGCTTTTTTATGTGATTTAGAATGCATAAACAAGGGAGACATGTGTTCCTGTCTCACGTAGCGCACTAAGCAATTTTAAAAACTAAAGATGTCCGATTATGGCTTTTTTGCCCATATTCCGATATTGTCCAACTCTTAATGACCGATTCCGATATCAACCAATGCCGATATATAGAGTGGTGGAATGAACACATTATTATGCCTCATTTTGTTGGGATGCCCGCTGGATGCATTAAACAATGTAACAAGGTTTTACTAAATAAATCCACTCAAGTTATGTAAAAAAATGCCCAAATGATAAATAAATAAATGGGTTGTACTTGTATAGCGCTTTTCTACCTTCAAGGTACTCAAAGCGCTTTGACACTACTTCCACATTCACACACACATTCACACACTGATGGAGGGAGCTGCCATGCAAGGCACTAACCAGCACCCATCAGGAGCAAGGGTGAAGTGTCTTGCTCAGGACACAACGGACGTGACGAGGTTGGTAGTAGGTGGGGATTGAACCAGGGACCCTCGGGTTGGGCACGGCCACTCTCCCACTGCGCCACAGTTCCAAATACTGTATGGCACTGCCATATTTATTATTGAAGTCACAAAGTGCATTATTTTTTTTAACATGCCTCAAAACAGCAGCTTGGAATTTGGGACATGCTCTCCCTGAGAGAGCATGAGGAGGTTGAGGTGGGCGTGGTTCTGGGGTATATATTGTAGCGTCCCGGAACAGTTAGTGCTGCAAGGGGTGCTGGGTATTTGTTGTGTTGTGTGTATGTTGTGTTACGGTGCGGATGTTCTCCCAAAATGTGTTTGTCATTCTTGTTTGGTGTGGGTTCACACATTTGTAACAGTGTTGAAGTTGTTTATAGGGCCACCCTCAGTGTGAGCTGTATGGCTGTTGACCAAGTATGCTTTGCATTCACTTGTGTGTGTGAAAAGGCGTAGATATGATGTGATTGGGCCGGCACGCAAAGGTTTATCAGTGCGTTGTACTTCTCCCTACGTCCGAGTACACAGCGGCGTTTTAAAAAGTCAGACTGTGGAAGGACTTCTGCCTCCAGGTTCTTGGGACCACCAAGGAGAGACATGGCAACTTGACAGTTTTGTGACTTTGTTTATTTTCCAATAAACTCAGCTTTGGTCGGGTCGCTTTTCAGCACTCGCCTCTTCTGCCTGTCTCGCTCTTCCGGTCGCTTTTTTCAGCCTTCCTCGTCTCCGGTGACAGTCGTGCTCTTTGGGTGGCTTTTCAGCTCGCCGCTTGGGTCTGGGGTCTTGCTCTCGCTCTCGCTACTGCTCGTGCTCGGGTTCTGTCTTCACCACTCTCTCCAGCTTCTCCAGCCCTGTCCTTCTCAGCTGCTGCCCTTTTACACAGTGACAGGTGATTAGTAAAATGCGCCCAGGTGGGCCATCTACACACCTGTTGCCGATCTGGGAGCCGGCCCTGGCGCACCCCGCTTCTCTGCAGGTCTGCAGGCCACGCCTCCTCACACATGCATTTTACTTTTTGAAACCGATACAGATAATTTAGCATATTACCTTTGAAAGCATTTATTGTCCGATAATATCGGCAGTCTGATATTATCGGACATCGCTATTAAAAACAAAGCACAGTTCCCCGTTAAGAGTCCAACACAGTCTGTTGTTTGGTAGGAAGGTGCGCTAACAAGTCTGTGAGAAGGAGAGACAAGAAAGAGTGGGAAGAGCTTTTGGCCTGCAGCTAAAAGAAACTGTGTGAGAAGGTATACTCCAATATCTCCATATAGTTATTTTCTATATCAAACCTGTGATAGATCCATATATGGCCCAGCCACAAATGCTCACAAATACACTTGATAAACGCAAGCTCCTCCACATGGAGAGGAGCCAGATGAGGTGGTTGGGGCATCTGCTCAGGATGCCACCCTAGGGAGGTGTTTAGGGCAGGTCTGACTGGCAGGGGGCCACAAGGAAGACCCAGGACACGTTGGGAAGAGCTGGACCAAGTGATTGGGGAGAGGGAAGTCTGGGCTTCCCTGCTTGGGCTGCTGCCCCCGCGACCCGACCTCCGATAAGCGGAAGAAGATGAATGGATGGAAAAGCAAGTGAATCTTTTCACATTAACACCAAACACAACTTCCTTTTTGGACTTCCCTTTTTAATCCACATTGAACTGAGCAGCCTGGACAGAGATGTCCTTTCCTCGTTACTCTTTTGTCCCACAAGGCTACATTTCCAGATCTATGGTAATCATCACATTTTTCCCATTACTGATTGCCATCTGAAAGAATCCCAAAAAGAAAAACAACCTCTGCTGAGGCCTTGCATGATGTCTCGCACAATGACTCTTTTTTGTCCGTCTAATTTTGTTACTTTTTTTTCCTCCAAAATCGTCCGTTTCCGAGTAAAAGAGCGGAACCTTTGGAATGCTTCGTGCTTTGTCACATGACCTGTAACGGCCTCTTCATATGGAGCTGGCCTCAGCTTCCTCCCTGCTTCTCACTAAGTGTCGCACATCTGCAAACATGTCTATTAATAGTCTCATTCAGTGCTCAAGTAGAAACGTGACTGATCTCTTTTACTTCCTTCATCCGCCTGCTTGAGGACTCATTCATGCAGTCATGGTCAGTGTGCTAACTTCCACACAACAACTACAACTTTGTCCAGTACACTCCTTTTAGAGCTCATTGATCCACTGATGCATGTTGTGTTGTTCTTTTCTTTACTTTGTTGCACATTTGTATCATTCTGATAAGTGCACTACTGTGCCTGAGGAGGTGGAACAAAAGCAACAAGCCCATGTCAGGTCCCGGGGTTTAGAAAAGCACCTGGAAGGGCTTCAGTGTGACAAATAGTCAGTGAGTTGTTTCCCCTGCTGTCCATGGTAACAATGTCGCCGCTTTCCTGCGAGTGCATGCATGGTCCCGGCCTGCAGAGAGGAGGACACCACGCTTGCTGCCTGCGAGTGCATGCATGGTCCCGACCTGCAGAGAGGACACCACGCTTGCTGCCTGCGAGTGCATGCATGGTCCCGGCCTGAAGAGAGGAGGACACCACGCTTGCTGCCTGCGAGTGCATGCATGGTCCCGGCCTGCAGATAGCAGGACACCACGCTTGCTGCCTGCGAGTGCATGCATGGTCCCGGCCTGCAGAGAGGACACCACGCTTGCTGCCTGCGAGTGCATGCATGGTCCCGGCCTGCAGAGAGGACACCACGCTTGCTGCCTGCGAGTGCATGCATGGTCCCGGCCTGCAGATAGCAGGACACCACGCTTGCTGCTTGCGAGTGCATGCATGGTCCCGGCCTCCAGATAGCAGGACACCACGCTTGCTGCCTGCGAGTGCATGCATGGTCCCGGCCTGCAGAGAGGACACCACGCTTGCTGCCTGCGAGTGCATGCATGGTCCCGGCCTGCAGAGAGGAGGACACCACGCTTGCTGCCTGCGAGTGCATGCATGGTCCCGGCCTGCAGAGAGGAGGACACCACGCTTGCTGCCTGCGAGTGCATGCATGGTCCCGGCCTGCAGAGAGGAGGACACCACGCTTGCTGCCTGCGAGTGCATGCATGGTCCCGGCCTGCAGAGAGGACACCACGCTTGCTGCCTGCGAGTGCATGCATGGTCCCGGCCTGCAGAGAGGACACCACGCTTGCTGCCTGCGAGTGCATGCATGGTCCCGGCCTGCAGAGAGGAGGACACCACGCTTGCTGCCTGCGAGTGCATGCATGGTCCCGGCCTGCAGAGAGGACACCACGCTTGCTGCCTGCGAGTGCATGCATGGTCCCGGCCTGCAGAGAGGACACCATGCTTGCTGCCTGCGAGTGCATGCATGGTCCCGGCCTGCAGAGAGGACACCACGCTTGCTGCCTGCGAGTGCATGCATGGTCCCGGCCTGCAGAGAGGACACCACGCTTGCTGCCTGCGAGTGCATGCATGGTCCCGGCCTGCAGAGAGGACACCATGCTTGCTGCCTGCGAGTGCATGCATGGTCCCGGCCTGCAGAGAGGACACCACGCTTGCTGCCTGCGAGTGCATGCATGGTCCCGGCCTGCAGAGAGGACACCACGCTTGCTGGCTGCGAGTGCATGCATGGTCCCGGCCTGCAGAGAGGAGGACACCACGCTTGCTGCCTGCGAGTGCATGCATGGTCCC
The DNA here is from genome assembly GCF_033978795.1 of Nerophis ophidion. Taxonomy (NCBI): domain Eukaryota; kingdom Metazoa; phylum Chordata; class Actinopteri; order Syngnathiformes; family Syngnathidae; genus Nerophis; species Nerophis ophidion. The sequence goes on along the minus strand of NW_026907234.1, from coordinate 47,176 downwards.
GGCCTGCAGAGAGGAGGACACCACGCTTGCTGCCTGCGAGTGCATGCATGGTCCCGGCCTGCAGAGAGGAGGACACCACGCTTGCTGCCTGCGAGTGCATGCATGGTCCCGGCCTGCAGAGAGGACACCACGCTTGCTGGCTGCGAGTGCATGCATGGTCCCGGCCTGCAGAGAGGAGGACACCACGCTTGCTGCCTGCGAGTGCATGCATGGTCCCGGCCTGCAGAGAGGACACCACGCTTGCTGGCTGCGAGTGCATGCATGGTCCCGGCCTGCAGAGAGGAGGACACCACGCTTGCTGCCTGCGAGTGCATGCATGGTCCCGGCCTGCAGAGAGGACACCACGCTTGCTGCCTGCGAGTGCATGCATGGTCCCGGCCTGCAGAGAGGACACCACGCTTGCTGCCTGCGAGTGCATGCATGGTCCCGGCCTGCAGAGAGGAGGACACCACGCTTGCTGCCTGCGAGTGCATGCATGGTCCCGGCCTGCAGATAGCAGGACACCACGCTTGCTGCCTGCGAGTGCATGCATGGTCCCGGCCTGCAGAGAGGACACCACGCTTGCTGCCTGCGAGTGCATGCATGGTCCCGGCCTGCAGAGAGGACACCATGCTTGCTGCCTGCGAGTGCATGCATGGTCCCGGCCTGCAAAGAGGACACCACGCTTGCTGCCTGCGAGTGCATGCATGGTCCCGGCCTGCAGAGAGGACACCACGCTTGCTGCCTGCGAGTGCATGCATGGTCCCGGCCTGCAGAGAGGACACCACGCTTGCTGCCTGCGAGTGCATGCATGGTCCCGGCCTGCAGAGAGGACACCATGCTTGCTGCCTGCGAGTGCATGCATGGTCCCGGCCTGCAAAGAGGACACCACGCTTGCTGCCTGCGAGTGCATGCATGGTCCCGGCCTGCAGAGAGGACACCACGCTTGCTGCCTGCGAGTGCATGCATGGTCCCGGCCTGCAGAGAGGACACCACGCTTGCTGGCTGCGAGTGCATGCATGGTCCCGGCCTGCAGAGAGGAGGACACCACGCTTGCTGCCTGCGAGTGCATGCATGGTCCCGGCCTGCAGAGAGGACACCACGCTTGCTGCCTGCGAGTGCATGCATGGTCCCGGCCTGCAGAGAGGAGGACACCACGCTTGCTGGCTGCGAGTGCATGCATGGTCCCGGCCTGCAGAGAGGACACCACGCTTGCTGGCTGCGAGTGCATGCATGGTCCCGGCCTGCAGAGAGGAGGACACCACGCTTGCTGCCTGCGAGTGCATGCATGGTCCCGGCCTGCAGATAGCAGGACACCACGCTTGCTGCCTGCGAGTGCATGCATGGTCCCGGCCTGCAGAGAGGAGGACACCACGCTTGCTGCCTGCGAGTGCATGCATGGTCCCGGCCTGCAGATAGCAGGACACCACGCTTGCTGCCTGCGAGTGCATGCATGGTCCCGGCCTGCAGAGAGGACACCACGCTTGCTGCCTGCGAGTGCATGCATGGTCCCGGCCTGCAGAGAGGACACCACGCTTGCTGCCTGCGAGTGCATGCATGGTCCCGGCCTGCAGAGAGGACACCACGCTTGCTGCCTGCGAGTGCATGCATGGTCCCGGCCTGCAGAGAGGACACCACGCTTGCTGCCTGCGAGTGCATGCATGGTCCCGGCCTGCAGAGAGGACACCACGCTTGCTGCCTGCGAGTGCATGCATGGTCCCGGCCTGCAGAGAGGACACCACGCTTGCTGCCTGCGAGTGCATGCATGGTCCCGGCCTGCAGAGAGGACACCACGCTTGCTGGCTGCGAGTGCATGCATGGTCCCGGCCTGCAGAGAGGACACCACGCTTGCTGCCTGCGAGTGCATGCATGGTCCCGGCCTGCAGAGAGGACACCACGCTTGCTGCCTGCGAGTGCATGCATGGTCCCGGCCTGCAGAGAGGACACCACGCTTGCTGCCTGCGAGTGCATGCATGGTCCCGGCCTGCAGAGAGGACACCACGCTTGCTGCCTGCGAGTGCATGCATGGTCCCGGCCTGCAGAGAGGACACCACGCTTGCTGCCTGCGAGTGCATGCATGGTCCCGGCCTGCAGATAGCAGGACACCATGCTTGCTGCCTGCGAGTGCATGCATGGTCCCGGCCTGCAGAGAGGACACCACGCTTGCTGCCTGCGAGTGCATGCATGGTCCCGGCCTGCAGATAGCAGGACACCACGCTTGCTGGCTGCGAGTGCATGCATGGTCCCGGCCTGCAGAGAGGACACCACGCTTGCTGGCTGCGAGTGCATGCATGGTCCCGGCCTGCAGAGAGGACACCACGCTTGCTGGCTGCGAGTGCATGCATGGTCCCGGCCTGCAGAGAGGACACCACGCTTGCTGCCTGCGAGTGCATGCATGGTCCCGGCCTGCAGAGAGGACACCACGCTTGCTGGCTGCGAGTGCATGCATGGTCCCGGCCTGCAGAGAGGACACCACGCTTGCTGCCTGCGAGTGCATGCATGGTCCCGGCCTGCAGAGAGGACACCACGCTTGCTGGCTGCGAGTGCATGCATGGTCCCGGCCTGCAGAGAGGACACCACGCTTGCTGCCTGCGAGTGCATGCATGGTCCCGGCCTGCAGAGAGGAGGACACCACGCTTGCTGCCTGCGAGTGCATGCATGGTCCCGGCCTGCAGAGAGGACACCACGCTTGCTGGCTGCGAGTGCATGCATGGTCCCGGCCTGCAGAGAGGACACCACGCTTGCTGCCTGCGAGTGCATGCATGGTCCCGGCCTGCAGAGAGGACACCACGCTTGCTGCCTGCGAGTGCATGCATGGTCCCGGCCTGCAGAGAGGACACCACGCTTGCTGCCTGCGAGTGCATGCATGGTCCCGGCCTGCAGAGAGGACACCACGCTTGCTGCCTGCGAGTGCATGCATGGTCCCGGCCTGCAGATAGCAGGACACCATGCTTGCTGCCTGCGAGTGCATGCATGGTCCCGGCCTGCAGAGAGGACACCACGCTTGCTGCCTGCGAGTGCATGCATGGTCCCGGCCTGCAGATAGCAGGACACCACGCTTGCTGCCTGCGAGTGCATGCATGGTCCCGGCCTGCAGAGAGGACACCACGCTTGCTGGCTGCGAGTGCATGCATGGTCCCGGCCTGCAGAGAGGACACCACGCTTGCTGGCTGCGAGTGCATGCATGGTCCCGGCCTGCAGAGAGGACACCACGCTTGCTGGCTGCGAGTGCATGCATGGTCCCGGCCTGCAGAGAGGAGGACACCATGCTTGCTGCCTGCGAGTGCATGCATGGTCCCGGCCTGCAGAGAGGACACCACGCTTGCTGGCTGCAGTTAACAGGCTTGTCTCAATACCAATATTTTGCTATTGGTATGCTTTTTTTTTCTTTTTCTTTGCTATTTGGGCTAATTGGACCCAAATTAGAATAAAAACTAAGAATAATATTTTGTTAAGTCAAAGTTCTACTAGCAAAGATTTTCACACACATACTAGGTGTGGTGAAATGTGTCCTCTGCATTTGAGCCATCACCCTTGATCACCCCCTGGGAGGTGAGGGGAGCAGTGAGCAGCAGCGGTGCCCTGTCCAGGAATCATTTGTGGTGATTTAACCCCCAATTCCAAGCCTTGATGCTGAGAGCCAAGCAGGTTTGTAATGGCTCCCATTTTTATAGTCTTTGGTATGACTCGGCCGGGGTTTGAACTCACGACCTACCCATCTCAGGGCGGACACTTTAACCACTAGGCCCCTGAGTTTGTATATGTATGTATGTATGTAGTTGTGTACTTAGTCCATAAGTACACAAATGTGTACTTCATGTTTACTTACATGCTAATTCTTATTTTTTAAACTTTATTTCCCCAAATTCCATTGTATGTTATACTCTTCTGACACCACCAGATGGCAGTATAAGTGTCCACATGAGTGGCCATAAAACCCCAATTCAGTAGTGTACACAGTTTTGGAAAAAAGAGATAAAAGATGCTGTCCACGCATGTGGCCACTAAGCCTTTAGAATATGTTTCTTATTGCAATTTAGTCCTTAAATAAAATGTTGAACATACTAGAGAACTTGTCTTTTAGTAGTAAGTAAACAAATAAAGACTCCTAATTAGTCTACAGTAACATATTGTGTCATTTATACACCTATTATTTTATACACATTATGAAGGACAAACTGTAAAAATGAATTAATAATCTACTTGTTCATGTACTGTTAATATCTGCTTATTTTCTGTTTCAACATTTTCTATCTACACTTCTGTTCAAATGTAATAATCACTTATTCTTCTCTTCTTTGATACTTGACATTGGTTCTGGATGATACCACACATTTAGGTATGGATCATGCTGATACCAAGTAGTTCCAGGATCATACATTGGTCATATTCAAAGTCCTCGTGTGTCCAGGGACATACTTCCTGACTTTATAAACATCTATTCATCCATTTTCAACCGCTTGTCCCTTTTTGGGGCCGTGTGGGGGTGGGGGGTTCGCTGGACCCTATCTCAGCCAGAAGGCAGTGTACACCCTGGACAAGTCGCCACCTCATCGGTAAGCAGAATTAGAAATACTTTATTAATTCCCGAGAGGAAATTAGAATCTTCAGCACAATCCCATTCAAGATCAGACAAACATTATAGGGAGACAGAACAGGATCAAACATTATAGGGAGACAGAACAGAATCAGACATT